>NC_040245.1:23522272-23825303 GCF_001444195.1 Xiphophorus couchianus | reverse complement strand
GTGGAAAGACATGCAGATTTCCAGTTTGGTCTGAAACTTCTGGGAATAAGTGCAGGTTCCTGATGATGATTTTTGAGGAAAGTATGATTTTTTTTACTGTAAATACAAGCAAGTCAGACTTTCTTTTTCTGCAATCCCATTTCTTCTCCATTAACACTTTTCTTTCAAAGTGACGCAGAGCTGTTTTAGCACAGTGCTCATCTCATATCTACCCTTTCTGCCGTTCTTAGACCAGCAGAGTCAAAGCCATGCATCATCTGCAGATATTACCTTCTACAAGGTGCTACGCAAAGACAGCACTGGTCCCCTGCCTCTGTTTCCCTCCAGGGTTGTATTATAAGCTGGTTGAGATTCTATACAGAGCCCGGCTCGGTGCACGCTGCTTTTATCAGCAGACTTTTATCTCATCCTACCTTCATCCTCCATCCTCCCACCTCAACCTAGCAGTCAGATTGCTCAGGCTGCCCCGAAGCCCTGTGAGCTGCCAGGGTGGCCAGCTGCTCGCTCTGGTTCTCTCACAGCACCACCACCATGAACTCGGAGTAAAAAAAAAGCCTTTGAACTGTTTTAAATGGTTTTTAATTGCTTTATGTAAGCATGCGAGGATGTCAATATTTTTGTGTGTGTGTGTGTGTGTTTTTTTTTATCATGCAGTATTTGTAGGAGGGGACATTTGATAACAGGGGTGTCTTTGTAGATTAGCATACAATCAAAAAGTGCATTTATTGCTTTAATTCTAGTTGAAAGTGAAACTTATGACACACGAACTGATCTATTTTAATCTATTTTTTTTCTGTTTATGGTTTCAGAGCTAATAAAAGGTCAATAATTGTTTGCTAACTGCAACCTTTAGCCCACCTACATAGATTTCCTTTTCCCAGCTTTCTGGCCTTTCCAGCACACTGATGCTGCCATGCCTTGTAGAAAAATAAAACCAGAATCTACATAAAGCTTTTAAGTGGAGAAATTTTCTGAAAAGTGGCTGAGCTGACTTTGAACTTGATAAAACACATTAGGCCAGCATGACCAGATGACATGGGTCCCCAAATTATCATTGAATTTGAAAGCTTCACATTGGATTTTGTGCCTCCGTGTTCTGGAACATGGATTGCCAAATGAAATGCTTTATTTTTAACTCATTGGAAAAAGAACCTTGGCTTTTGAAGTTCTTGTGTCTCGTGAATTTCTAATCCCCGTCTGACAACCTTTAAATAGGCTTTTGCTAACAGTCTTCCTTCCACTCAACCTTTCAGTTATTAAACTTGGATGATGCACTGACCTTCAGTTGCACATTTTCCCTGTGGAAGGTGCCAGTCTCCTGGTCAGCTGCCAAGTCGGCAGTCTTCTCCATTAATTTGTATGTCAGAACATAACTGCATAAAAAAAAAGCTTATTTGTTCTTGTGCAATCTTGATATTTTTTGAGAAACAGAATTTTGGGTTTTTATAAGCTGTAAATGATAATTATCAAAATGGAACATAAATTAACACTTGAAATGTATACAGTAACTCTATGCATGTTGCACCAATGTGATTTTTACTTTTTAATCTGAATTAATGAAATAAATCAGATTTTATATCAAATTCTTTCCGAGTAGACTGATTGAGGTGCACCTTTGCATCTCTTGGTCACGATAGCGACAGATTTGGATCCCATCTTCAGGGTCACTTGCTAATTGTGCCAAGTGTGAGAGCTTGCAAACAGGGCAGAGTACCGCTCACCTGTAAATGCGGCAGCTTTTATGCACAAAGGTCCGCGGTTAAAATGCTGCTTGTTTGGTTTTAAGTGATTGACACGTACGAAAGGTCACGTCAACATCAGGGACACGTGTGTGTATGCGCAGATGCAAAAATCTGCTGACACAGGCTTGTGTGCCCTCCAGCAGCACTCTTTGGTTACCCAACTCTTATTAAAGCAATAAATATGGCCGGTACATAAATTTGACGTCATGATTTATTTCCGCTCTCTCAGTCCTGTCTTTGCTCTCCATTTCCCCCCCCTTCTGTTGGGGTGTGTGGGTGCGTTGGCGTGTGCGTGCTCATTAATGTGGCATAAATGCTGCCTTCTAATTACAAGTAGCCAAGGATGGCTGGGGGGCAAGGTTTGATGCATTCTGTTTCAGAGTGCTCCTTGCTCCTTTGAAATATACGCACCTTTCCATTTCTCATCAATCTCGTTTAGTGGGGGTGATATATGGTGGCTGTGTGAGTTTTTATGAGTGTGTGTAATTGGAGTTTTATGTAGATGCTCGTGGGCTGTTAAAGAGCCAAACATGCTCCAGGTGTTAGCGTAGGATTCTGTTCCAGTCTGAAAGGCACTTTGGAGGACTGCAACTCAGCAGGATCCAAAAAGTACATGCACAGAGTACTTCGGTGTGCATACATCTCTTATTTTATACCCATGTAGAAACAACTCCTTATTTGTCAACTTCTTTGCAAAACATAAAACCACTGCCAATAAAAAAAACTAGCGGATTTGTTGAAACGTTACTTGATTCCTACTCAAATTGCACTCAAGCCCATGTTGCCTGTATCTGAGATTTAGCTCTTCCAGGCACAAGCTGTGCCACTCTAAACCAAGGGCGTAAATCCCATCTCATTATTGGGGGACCATAAACAGGAAAATTTCTTAAGAACAATTTCGGGGGGTTCTGCGAGGTTCCATTGTAATGTAACGTAAAATGTGGTTTAAAAAGCTGCAGGACCAAAAATGACTAGCAATGCACATCAAACATGTTTTATTCTCAGTAAGCAGCCGGCAGAGAAGTAAAACTAAAATTCAAATGTTGCTTAGATACGAGTTTTGTTCAGTCTGACTGATCTAATCTCTGCTACACCTTTACAAAAATTTAAGGTTCTTAATACAAAAGCTTTAATGAGTAACTGCTCTTAATAAAATTCCTCGTAAACATTGATTTATTGAAATGGCTCCCAATACAAGTTATGGCCTATTTAAATTATAACTTAAGTTGCTTTATTTTTAAGCCTTTTTTAGTTTTGGCATGTCCTGGATGACGGAGAACAAATAATTATATAGAAATGGATATCTGGGGCATATCATAATTTAAAGGTAGCACTTATAGCACAAGCGTTTATATAGAAAAATATTCAGATTTTGTTTTGTGGTTTTAAAGGCACTACATTGAAGACAGTGAGAAATAAAGGCATAACTTTTTTTTCCTATCTGTTCTCGGCTCCGACACACAGAGTTGGATCCACTTGCTCAGCCCTTCCCTCCCGTTTCAAACTCTTCTAATTAACTAAAAGTTAAATATGAATGAGATGTTTGTTACCTTTAACAAAAAAGCTTAGGTCTATGAAAGCAGTGTAGCAGTTTTGCTAATGAGGCAGCTTATCATGATTCAGTCAAAGTAATGAAATAACAAACTGCAGTCTGATCTTTATTGTTAATGTGTTTCTTCCCACTGAGCAGTAAAAGTAAATAAAAGGCGTTACATGTATTTTGCTGTAAGTATTTACTTACTAGAGGGGTTTTTATTCGTGATGCAGAGCTCCAGCTAACAGCTACCTCCTGACTTCAGCGATTCTGATCAGCCTGTGCCGTTCAGCTGCTGTTGCTCGTCCTACACTTTGGACTGAACCATTGCTCTAACAATGGTAGAGGGGGCCTAAAAATTCATTCTTATTTTTTCTGAAATAAATGGCAGGTTTATTTTGTTTTTTGCTTCTTTTCATATTGATATTATTTAAATGCAAACGTTTCTTCAATGACTTTTTTTGGGGGGGTGGACAATGCTAGACTTTTCCAAGATTGGGGGGGGTACCCCCCACCCCACGACCCTCCTGGGATTTACGCCTATGCTCTAAACACTCTTTATGACATGAAAACCATTTACCAGCTCTAGCGGAGCTGCAAAACATAGCATATAAAAATAGCACCAATATAATTGTTAGCATTATTGCATTTGCAAAGAAGTGCTCAAATTCAATATTTGAAGGTATATACATTTATATACTACATTTTGCAGATAAGATCGACTTTCTTTGTCCTCTGTGCCCACAGTATAGATGTTTTTGACCAAAATTATAAATCTAAAGGGGGAAGGATGAGGACATTGTGGAAAAAAAGTAGAGGCAAGGTTTTATTCATCACAGTGTTCAACAATTATATTTTCAAAGTCATGTTTTCCTAAAGTTGTGCAGCGCTAAGCTTTACTGCGAACAACAAATGGTATGAGAGCATTTTTCTGTGTTAAACACTAAGTATTATGTGTAGCGCAAAGCATAAACTATATCCTCATTGGAGGTTGGCAAGGACTCTTACAATAATGCAGCTGTTGGCAGAGGCATGATATGAGTATTTCAAATTGTTAAACCAAGTCAAGGATCTACAAAGACGTAAAAACTTTGATTGAGGACTTAGCTTTGTGTCCCACATGTTATTTAAAACTTTTGTTTTTATATAGCAGCAATTTAAAGCACAGTTCATATAAAAAGTCATACAGATTTAACTCAGACCTAAATATAGAGCAACTTTGAGTTCACTTCAGATCAATGAAATTGATCGGAGATTGGAGAATTATCCTGAATTATCTGGCAGGCAGAAACTCAACCAGAAACACATGCTCAGCTGAAAATTAGATTGTGAAACTTTTGGACAGTTTATTTGCTGTGGCTTTGTTCTTTTTTTTCCCAAAAACTATCTGTTTATTTAAAGCCTAAATAATAAAATGTTATTTTTTAAATGTGTAGCAAACATGTTGGGGCGATCTTATCACATTCATATTTGCTGTTCTTGCTGTTCTAACAAGAACAGCAAATATGAATGTGATAAGATCGCCCCAACATGTTTGTTACACATTTTAAAATGTGTTTGTTACACAAAATGAACAGTCTGCTGTGAAAAGCAAACTCCCTGTTTAAAGTCCTTGTAGATTCCTGATCTACAGGGACTTTTAAGAAAATAACTTGTTTTACTCCATAAAGTTAACACTTTGCTTTAAACAACTTCTACATTGTAATAGAAAAAAAACCAAACTGTTGAACGTTTTCTGCCTCAAGAGACACATTAGGAAATAACACTCATTTGAGAGGTCAAACTTTTAGCCTTTGCTGTAAGATATTCACATTGTGTTTGGTTGTAAGGCTGAATGTGATGGCATGTGTCAACTTCAAAGGAGAGACTTGACATAATAGAAGAAAATTGCTGCTGCATTTTTCTCAAGGTCAGATCTTTAGCATGTCACTTGTACTTTTTTCTCCCCGTCTCACAGACGGACGGAGACATATTTTCTCTGGATCTGAGGATGCAGTTGATTTATTCATTTACAGGAGATGTACTGGTATAACCTTAGATATTCAAAAGAATCCAGCTCTGATACGGGCCTTCATTGCTGTCACCTTTTTTAGCCAGAGTTTTAGCCACCAGAAATAAAAGATAGAAAAAACAATATTTTAAGTATGAATACATATCCATACTCAAAAGTGTAATGTGGCAAAAAATAAACACAAACTCTGTAAAGAAGAGTTAGAAATTCCTCTACTTCTGATTGCCGGTTATCACAGTCACCTGAAGGCAGTAGTGCCCAGGGTCACACTGACCTAAATATGTTTTTTCACTGATTCAATGAAATCATAATTTGATAATTGCTTTTTGTTTTTACTCTGGTTATTTTATTTTTTTTAAATATGAAAAAAAATATTCATGAGCTACAAAGAACTCTGTGACATTGTAAATACTTGTTCATGGCAAAAAAAAAGTATAATATAAAATATTATTTCTTTCTAAATATTTCACAACTTCTCTTTCATCCATAAGTGAAAAGAAATGAAATTTCTGCTTCAAAGAATATATTTTTTTCTTTTCATATTAATTATATACCAAATGGCTTTCGGGATAAACTGCTCCTTTTAAAAATTCTCATTATACAAGTATTTAATTTCCATCGGGATTCAATCAATTATTTTCTTTTAGAAAGTTTTCAGAAAGCTCCAAAGATCACATAAGGTTCTCACCAATGAACGACGGAACAGCGCTTCCTTTCCTCCATGTTTTTGATTAAATCTTCAAAAATACTCAGTCTCCTAATGCAGCTCTCGTCGCCGTTTCATGTAGTTACTAACCAATGGAGTAAAGCTGAAGAGGAAACTGTCCTTACAGCTTCTAAACTATGATTATGAGATTGTTGGAGGGGGGCGGGGCCAAGGTTAATGCTGCATTCATGTGCCATCATGGAAAAAAGGCCTTCACTTACTGGTTTACTCAGAGCCTGTTACAGTTTGCATTAAATGTTTTCTCATCTTAAACATGAGCGGCAGAAATTTAAATGAATTGGCTTCCAATTATGTCTCATAACTTTGAAAAATTAAAGGTCTTATTTTAGCATTTTTCTAACTGGTGCATTGCTTTCCTATGCAAATACACGTTCACTTGGGGATCCCAAACTAGCAGTGGGCCCTAAGCAGTCACACAGATTGCATTAGTACTTACAGACATGTGCATGAGGGACCTAAAGGAGACAAATCCTAGGTAGAATGTTTTACAGCACAGTTTTCTGCAAATGTTTATGAAAAAATTCTGCTTTAATAGAAATCAACCTGATGACTTGGTAAAATTTCTCTTTGGAAATGACAAATATTAACAGTAAAATTAAAACCAGATAACTTTTATAAATTTCAATCAATGGGACAAAAGGAGAAAAGACATGGACAATGTGATGTAAGAAGTCAGCACAGCGGCAGCAGATGTTTCATATTAAATGGAGAAACTGAAATTATAACTATACATTTTCATTCTATATCTAATTTCGCAACAGATTTTTAAGGCGTTTTTCTTCTTCTTTTTTTTTTTTTTTAAATTGAGTGAATGTTGCTGAATATTGGCCGAACCTTGCCTCTGTCTTCATGAATATTTTCTGTCTTTTGGTTAAAACACAGGTCACACACCACCTACAAAACTAGTTTCCTTGGTGAATAGCTGTGAAGGAGGTTTCTCTTACTTGTGAAGAATCCATTTTGAGCACGGCAGAGAAAAAAGGAACGAACAGTTCCCCCGCTAGCTTCCCAGAAAGGAGCAAAAGAGGGAAAAAGTATCAGAATTTTGGAGCAGAGAAAACCAGTAAAAGTTTGACGCTCTAAGGTATCTGATAGAAAGTCTGACTTTATTACCTTTCGGGTAGAAATTACTGACTCATTAAGCTGTTAAACGAGATAAGGTACCTACGCTTTACTGAGTGAGTGTACTAAATGTCATTCTTATCCTGATAGCCATGCTAATTATTCTCTTATTCTGGGAGATATTCAATCTTTGCCGAGATTTCATTATACGTGTTTCGGCTGGCGTTATAAGGTGAACTGGGTCATCGCTTTAAATGCGGCTCATCTGGGAAAGCTAAGATTTCCCACAGCATTAAACAAGCAATGATCTTCTAAAGCTTTACGTTTTATCAGTGCGCCCTTTGACCCGTGATGAGGCAGCGAGCACATCACAGCCCCATTAACGCACAGAGACAGAAACCAGCGTTGAGGTTTAGCAGCATGACGTGTATCTCATTTTCTGTCTCACGTCTTCATGTTTCTAAAGACATTATGGAATCACAAGCATAATTCCATAATTTGAGTTAAATGTGTGCTCTTTAATAAACCTATGTTGGCCGTCCTGCTGACTTCTACAGCAGCAGACAGTTTGGTGTGATCCTTGCTGTGTAAAAATAAGAGTGCACACCTGCAATGACAAATTCTTATTTTGGAGACACCTGTCAGGTTGCAGCTTTAATAAAACACAATTTATGTAAAAGGCGTCGCAGCCAAATATTTGATTAGGATAGAGTAAAAGTGAATGGATTTGGTCTTTATACGTTTGTGATTGTTTCTCTGAAGACGCATGATGAATGCTATAACATTAGGGGGAAGTTTTATTGTTTAAAGTGAAGATGTTTCTATTTGTGCACATTTATTTGAAATGTGTGTGTGGGGTGGGGGAGGATTGGGGTGTGTGTGTGTTTTTGTACCACAGTTTCAGTCCAATACCAATCAGGATCACGAAAAATAACACTTCATTTCTTCAAGCAAGACATGATACAAACTCATGATTCAGGATACTTTACTTTCATAATCATTTTTCCTGATAGCTGCAAATATTTTCTGCAGGACAGCCTTAATATGCTGAGTTGTAGTGGAATGTTATGATTATATTCCCGTATACTTAAAGAAAAGTGCTAAGACCTTTGCCTGACCCACAGCTTCCTTACTTGTATACAAGTAAACAAATGCTAAAGTGAAGAATGACAGGAAAACAGGGTGGTGAAGTAAAGAATGCGTCTACCCATCATCCCAGGATGTTTGTTCTTTCTGTGACCTGTGTTTGGTAGATGTTGGAGTAAGGAAACACTTCTGGAAAAGCCTATGTCAGCACATGAGATAAACAAACAGAGGTGATGGTATATCTATTTGTGTGTGTGTAGCAACAATTGTGTAAAGTTCTGTTGCATATCTCTGCTTAAGAATAGAGGTGAAGCTGGGTGAAACATTGTGTCTGTACTTTGTTCTCAATGTAGGCGAGTAAAAAACTTGAGAAAATTAGAAATAATCTCAACCATCTTTATTTAAAGGTGTCCATATCAAAACTAACTGAAAGCTGTAATACTCTGACAATGAGTTGTTTCTAAAGAGACATGACTTGCCTTACAGGTAGAATCATCAACAAACACTATGAATTTGCTGAAGTGGTAAACTATTAGCCCATTTTTCCCTATTTTTTTTAATATGACTTCTTGATCATTTGCCTTAAAACATATGTTAACGTTGCTCTGGCTAAAACAAAAGTTGTTCCTCTGGACATATCTGAGCCAATATAAGCAGAAAAGCTCAAATGACATCGACAGACAAGAAGCTGCAGCAGCAGCAGCTCTCTTTTACCATCAAAGTCAATCTAAAGGTTGGAGAAAAAAAACATGCAACATTTTTATGGAAAATCTCGGAATCGCTAGATTAGCAAAACAGCATGCATGGCCTGTAATACAGTTTTGTATGTCATGGAAACAAAGATAAGCAGTGATTTTTAAATATTGGCCACTTGGATACATGGAGAAGTTGCTGACAGAATCAAACATTTGACCAACAGCAGGTGTCATGAGTTGAATGTAGTTAGGAACATGACACTAGTGTTTAAAAAATCCTTCTCTGGTACAAAAACCTCTTTTGATGACATCCTTGGTTATATGTGGAGGCCACACCCAAGGATTAGGATTCTTTCTTCTGCAATATTTCTATAACAGCCCGTCTCTTTGAGCCTTGATACTTTGCTTCCTTTGCTTCGTCCTGGACTCCTCATTTCAGCTCATACTCCACTTAGCAGTACAGAAAACTAAGAAAACCGAATCTTGAACTGAACTTTTCTCAAAATATATTTTGTGTCTTTTCTTGTCCCTCATGAGATGCTTGCAGGTCACAGCCAGTTGACATGACACAGCGTGTCTCCATGTTGGCATGCATACCTGACAATTTCTCAGCATGCGATAGCCGAGCCCTGTCACCCACTCCCACTGTGGGGTGTAAATGCTTTTTACTGCCCGTCGCCTTTCTTCTCCATGCTCCTCGGGGTACCGCGAGCATCCAGGTGGGACGCAAACAGAGAAAACCCGAATCTTCCAAGCTTTGACTGGATGAACAGATGTCTCAGTTTTTGTTTCTTTGGTGTTGTTTTTTTTTGAGCATTTGTGTGGAGACATGAAGTCTTTTTAGCTGTATGATTCTCTACTAGCAGAGAGTCTCCAAAAGCTGAGACATCACTGCAGTAGGTGCTCTGTTTGGCTTTTTTTGCGTCTCACATGTGACAGCTTCTGCCTCCTGCTGCAACCTTGACAGAATTCGAAGTTCCAGCTTTAACCGTTCTCTGTTTTTGTGCTCTTTTTGTTTTACTCTGCAGCATTTTTGCCTGCATCTGTTGTCTCTTTAAATGTTTGTAGGAGCACGCCTGCACAGTCGTAGTCTCTACGTTAACTACAGCATCAAGTTGCATGACTAATAGACAAATATTATACACTGATAGCAATTCTATTCCGTGGAACTAATTGTATGAGGCAGTTTCAGCCTAGATTAGTTCACCTTTCCTGCACTGATAGCGAGTTTAAGCATTTTCTAATTTACTGGTTAGAATTAGTCATTAGATCAACGTTCATGCAGTCTCACGGTTTCTCCCATGGGATATTAGGCGCTGATGAGATGTCAGCTGTCAGGCCGTAGGTCAGATGAATGCTGTCATGGGAGCAATTTACCAACAGTATCTTGATAGGCAGAGCTGGAAACATAGTTGGTGAATTTGTAGTATTTTACATTTTAAGGATAAAGTTTCTTTACCTCAAAATTTTTGAGTGACAATAGGCTTGTTCTGGTAATATGTGTCTGAGTTTGTATAGCACTACTCAGCTGAAGAAAAACATCTGAAAGGCTTCAGCAAATAAAAAGTATTTTTCCAATTGCCCATAGTTTTATGCACTATAATCTTTGCAAACATGCAACCCCAAAATCATAACAAACTAGCTTAGCTGCTGCCTGGTTAATTGCTGATAACTTGTTCTTGTTGTAATTTTTTTGTTCTTTTTTTCCCCATTTATTTCTATTCAAATCCAATTTTGCAGACACTAAAAAAAACATGAGGTGATTTTAATGTTTATCTTCAGTTCTGGAAATGATTGTTTTTAATTTGTTATTTTATTATCTGCATCAGCACACATTTTGTAACTTTTGTTTAGATTTTTTGTTGTAGCTGACTGATCATCTTCAATAATATCTGTCAAGTTAAAACAGCAAATGGTGTAGTTGTGTGAGTGCAATACCATCTCCACCCAGCTGGCACGTGGCTCACAGAAAATCAAGCACACCCGTCTCTCTCACTCAGGCCTTCAGGAGCCTATAAGGCAACTCAGCACACCTGTGTTTGGGATAATCTCTACAAACAAAGACCTCATCTTTAAGCTCCTGCAGAAACACCACTGGTAGGAATCTGTATTCGGAGGACCTAGCTGGCTTAACAAAAATGGATTTATGAAAGTAGTTTATTTTGTTTATTTTTTTTTGATGACTTAAAAGTAATTTGTAATTTGTTTGTTTGTAGGTTTTCAACCTGCTTGGGTGTCATGTATTGGAAAGTACAGTGATTTAAAGAAAAAAGAGAAAAGAGAAATAAAATAAAAGGATGACACTGAGAAGAGTTGGTCCTGGCTTTCTTTGATGGGAGCAAGCCCTTGTCAAGTTTGGGCAGAAGCTAAGGTGATTTGTAGAGGCCACAAAACTTGACAATATCCTTTTCTCAACCCGAATAGCTTCTACCCATATGCAGGTTGCTGGGATACCGTGGTTCAAATATTGATAACGAGTCAAATTTTATCAGCAAAACTAACGAATCACCATTCATGTTGGTCAGTTTTCCATTGTCCAGAATTAACTAGAGATCAGCATTTTTTTTTTCCTGTTCATTAAATGTATTACAATTGAAAACTAATTTTTTTATCTGTAAATATTTCGAGAAGCAATGTGTTCTTAAGGGGGGAAAAATCCAACTGAATATAAATCTACCATCAGACAAAAAAAGAAATTTGGTTAAAATGCTAACTAGTTTCTTGAAAAATACAGTTTACCACAATAGTACAAACGGTTTTGTTGCTGCTGCCACTATTATGCCAAAAGTTACCAGCATAATCAATTCCCCAGCACCACCACTGCCAGGTAAAAGGACGGAAAAATGCGTCCATTTAGAAAAATGCGTCTTTCTGTGGGGCTGAAGGTTGAAATATTCCAGTTTTTGCTTTCTTCTAACTTTTAAATTTAAAACTCAGCTCGAGCCTTCAAACATATCTTTCAAGTTGTGTCAGAGAGTGAGACCTGGCGAACATAAATTCACTTTTCCTGAGGTCTACAATCTAAACTGGCCTGCACACGCCCACACACACCCCCACGCACCCCCACACGCAGACACATGGTCATGAATGTGTCTCAGTCACTCATTCAGATAATCAGTTGAGCTTATCGAGTGGTAGCGCAAGCTTACAGATGCAAGGTAGGAGCCCCCGCCTGCTGTATGACAGGAAAAAACCGTGGAATTCAGATCACTTATAAGCATGTCCTTCATCACAATGACACAGACAGTGAGAGCAGACAAATCCACTTCACCCGAATAATGACCAATTCCGTGTTGCAGCCACAGATACTGAACCAAGTTCATTTCACGGTGGGGATTCTTTCCAAATCAACTTGTTCTGTTTCTGTGTTCACGCTCACATATTTGGCTGTTGTGCTATGAATAATCTTCATTCAGAGCTAACGTATGAGCTACTTACACAATGCAGCTGCTACTGGCAAAATGCCTGACGACATAATGAAGGGAGGATCTGAAGGTCAGATGGGCCCCTGTGTCTCAAATTAAAGGCTCATTGTGAGTGTTAGTATAAAACCATTCCATCAATCTCCCAAAACCGATTTATTTTGGAGTTATAAATTCTAATGCACTGCACCTAAATCCCAGTAATGTTCGCCAATTTTTGTGCCCCAGCGGGGCCGCTTTTCAAATGTTAAACCTACCGGTTTTCTACATCTCATCTAGGAAATGATTCGGCTCCTACAGGTAAGTCCTGAAGGCATCTTCTCAACTGCAGGATTCATTATTTATCTCAGTTTAATGCTGAACTGACAGCATAGCATAAAACAAATGAGTGGTGTTATTATAATGCAGTATAAGACAGCACATAGTTCTCCATCCCACCCACATTAGTAGGTTCAACTGGGACCAATTTTCCAGATCTTAATGTCCATGGCAAGTCCACTAGATTATGATGTAGAAAAATGATTAAACAATAATTCTACAGTGCGTAGTTCAGAATTATTCATACCCTTACAGTCAAATGATCTATCAAATGATTGGAGTTTGCACACATGGAAGCTTCACTGCGGTTACAATAAAGTAGTACTATGAGTTTTTCTGGCACATGGTGTCTGAGACTTCAGAAAGAGCAGGAAGTCATTGGAACATGCCTTAACATTTCTCCGCCTATACCCTTTTTTAGGAGCAACACACTGAGAAGTAGTTTAGTTTGAGAAACTCGACAGACTTGCATTTTCAACTGGTGTTTGTTAATGCTGCTTCCGCTAGTCTGATGGAGCTGAGTGGGAACGATGATGGGCAGGGGTCTTCTGTGAGGAAAAAGCTCCAACATTGTGAAAACAGGCGGCGCTTTGTGAAAGCAAACATTTAGGCACCCTGGACGGTTGCAACAGGAGATTCAGTGATTTCCCAAACATGTGTCAAAGAATCAAGGAAATCTTCAGGTGTGCGTTTGAGGTGGGGATATTATAACATGACATGCAGCTAAAAAATAATTTAAAAAAAAACATTTAACAAAATACCCCACCTTTATTACCAATAGATGAGGAAGGAAAAAGGGTTGGATGCCTTTTTGATTCTACAATGAAAGCTTCTATGATGAGTTTGATGCTAAACTCAAATATTTTACATGTTATTTGTTATTTAACAATGACTTGCTAAAAAAATTCCCAACCTCACCTAGAGCTCTTTGGCTAATGTGGTCTCTCAGAAACTGACTCAGGTTGCATCTACAACACACACAAGCATAAGAGAAATAAAACGTAAGTGCATGTGCACATGCTTGTGTGCGTGTGTGTGTGCATGCCTCCTCCACCTGTGAGTTTTTGAGTGAAACAGTGTCCTGCTGGGAGCAAGATGGGCTTTTTAGCAGCTGTGCTGCAGTCCATTGAACACTCTCTCTATTCAGTCAGCCAGCTCATCCCGTCTCTTTCCAACTGTCTGATTTTGATTCACCTCATTCCATTTACCCACGATGCGCTGATCGTCTGCTCCTATTTTACCCCCTTTTCTTACTCCTCACAGTGCTGTCCCCTTCCTACTGTACATTTGTATCTTTTTGGGCCTTTCCCGTTCTATTCTTTACCATCTCTTTTCTGCCGTTTTCTAGTCTTTTCCTCGACTTTTTTTTTTACTTTCTAGTTCAGATTGAAATAGATTGATGTTTACAGTGAATGAAAGCACAAGTAAACTTCCTAGGCCTACCATTCGCTCTTTAAGATATGCTTAAAGATTTAGTTGCTCAGTAGACGACTCCACAGATATGTCCAAAATTTACTTCCACATAAGAACATTAAAAAAAAATATATATATATATATATTTTTTTTGAAGAACATTTTCAGACAAAATCACCTCAAAGACAAAAGCAGTGCGATACAGACATGGTGCGAAACATCGTCAGACAGGTTAGTGTAAGAATTTCATGTGTTTTGCAGACTCAAATACAAAGTTTCCACAAAACATTAAAGTGCGATCATTAATTTCATGTCAAGCTGAAAATGTTTCAGGTCAGAATATTTCACTTTGTGGAAAAGCCTTATGCAGAACCAGTCTTACATTGTTGTTAGGCATATTGTGAAGTTTAACACTTAATTTATTTCACATATGGGAATACAAGTTGTCGATTTTTGAGCAAATCTATTGATCGACTAATTGACAAGCGGCCGTTTTCTTAAAATCCCGAGTTTTCGATGTATCAGGAAGGTCAACAGTTTTTCCATAACATGAAGAACTAAATTTTTCATAACATTATAAATGTGTGCTGCTGGACATACTAAGTCGGGAGGAGCTGCAGTCATTTGTAGCTCAGGTGAGAGAATCTCGTGTTTATGCAGCAAGAAAAGCAACAGTTGGAAGAAAGCAAATGAGTCCTCATTTGCCACAAGACGTACTGCACTGAACACAGCAAACGTGTGGAAAAGTGTGTTCTGGTCAAATGAGGAAGAAATTAAATATTTTAGTCTGTGTGTTTTATTCACAAAGGAAACACAGTAGATGTGGATTTTTCTTCCACTTAACAAATATGCACCCCTTTCAATGAAGCTTTGTGTTTTTTTTAAGATGGCAAAAAACCTAACGAGTGTGAACTGCAAGGCACTGCAGATCATATGATTCTCGAACCACTTCCCTATAAATCTTAGTTTTCAGATCCATTTACACGAACAGATGGTGCTTTTGACAGTGAGAAGGTTTTCATGTGGAGCTGGCTTAATCATATGTCTACGAGACACAAAGTCTTTCAAAAAACTTGAAGTATGGTCGCTATTCTGAAGTAGCGACCATACTTCAAGAAAAGAAGCCATGAGGAATACATAGCTCCAGTTTCATCTTTTATGTCGCAAATTTCCAAGTATTTAGTTTCTGCAAGTTTTAACAAAACACAAAATGTCAAACTAAATGCAGCATCTTTTTTTCCTGTCATGCTGCCCTGGTTGCTGTCGCCCGCCTCTGCTTTTACCTTATATCCGCCTCCCACCCCACCGTACCTCCTCACTTGTATAGTATATGTTGTCCTTTGTGGCCTCCTGGCTCTGCTTTAATCTCATTCTGGCCTGAACATCAGTCAATCACCTTCGGTCCCACCTGCCACCTGCCAGCCACTCCACTTTGTAACACTTTCCCCTGAGCCGGTCCTTCATCTCTCCGCCCATCTGTGACCTCATCCTTTCTGTTTCTCCAGAGTGGCCTGTCATGTTTCCCAATTCCCCTTTTCTTTTTCGCATTTATTACAGGCTTCATAAAAAGTCATCTTTCTAAACTGCCTTAATTAAAAAAGAATGCATGTCTTCTCCTACTCTGATTGTTGACAGTGTGAATATGGGACGGATTTGCTTCTATAAACTGTTTTTAAGAGTAAATTCCTTGACTTTTGCCCACCGCTAAAAGTGGGCAAAAGTCCTTTATTTGTTAAAAAGATCAACACCTCACCTCGGAGGTGGGTCTTCTTCTCACTGCTTCACCCCTAATAATGCATTATTAATAATTAGAATGAGCTACTGGGTTACAAAATGAACTTTTAGATATGATGCTGACATTGAAGGGAGCCAAGTGTGATCTGGACCAGGAGGAATACTGACAGCAAAAAAAAAAAAAAAGCCATCCATCAGAGGGAAACAGAAACAGAAGCAGAGCTGTTTGGACTGAAGGGAATGATGGGAGGAGATGTGAGGAAAGAGAAATGAGGGAAGGCAGGCAGGCAGACAGGTGAGAAGACAGAGAGGTCTGCTCACAAGCAGCAGAGCAGTCTTCGGGAAGAAACAAAGAAAAAGCCGAGAGAAATGAAGAGAGAAGAGGCAGGTGGCCGTTTTAAGGAGATAAGCTTTCAGATAGATTAGATGAGACAAAGAGAGCCGGAGTGGGAGTGATGATCGGGAAGTCCCTGCTGTAAGGGACCCCGAATGCTTACAGGGCCCGTTTTCAGCTCGCGCTGATTAACACGGCTTTTTATTGGCTGTAAAGTGCAGGGTTGAAGAACGCACAGGCAAATCGAATGTCACCCTTAAAGGAAAATGCCACATGCTTCCTGAAAAACAGTTCTCGGCGTCTTAGGGGCCCAATCACTTTATCCTATTCGCTTACAGCTGGAAATAGACACAACAGATGTAGCTAGTTTGGGGCAAGATAATATTGTTTGAAGGAATTTATTATAGGATAATTTTGCATAACTGGTTCATCTCAATGAATTAGAATGTCACTGAAACTGTATGAGTTTTTCACACATTGTGATATATAGTATTTCAGGCACTTCTTCCAGATGCTTTTGCTAACTATTCAAAATTTAGTTTTTCGAAAAATGTGAATATTACACTAGAGCAATAAAAAAAAAAAGGGTGGTTTGATGGTCACTCAGAAATACTGGCTTGACAGCTGTCCAGCAGACAGTTACCAACAATCTCTGCCCAAAAAAAGTTAAGGTCGTTGCCACATAGAGCAGCAGTTCAGATTGTTGTAACCAAGCATATCAAGGAAAAGTTCATTCAAAGGAAAAAGTGTGGTTGAAAGGACATTAGCAGTAGGGACAAGTGCAGCATTTGGAGGATTATGAAGCAAAATTTACCTGCACTTTGTGCATGGATCCAAATATGAAAGAGCTCTATTGGATTAGGATATGTCTTATTTGCTAGGAACCATAAAAAAGATACGTAATAGAGATAAACCAAGACCCAGCAGTAGCAGATCGCTGGTGTGGAGATGGATTGAGGGATGAAGCAAACAGTACAGAGGGGCAGTAATCATGCAGCAGCTTACTTTTAAGCATCACCAAAACCCGATATTTACGGTCTGTCCTGGCAGCCTAATATCAATACAGCTGAGTATAAACAAATGTAGATTTCATTCTGTGCCAATTTACGATACACTTACTCTGAGTGAAATAAATATCAGCAGAAAAATCCATTTTACCGCCTCTCTCTTTGCTGCTTAATACCATCAGTGGTGTTTTAGCTGTTCTTGGCAAGGCAATCGGGTGTGAGACATTCTGTATGGGGCTGTCGACTGCAGTGCACTCACAAACACACGGCTGATACAATGCCAAGTCGCCGGAAAATATGTTAGTGCCTCACGTTGCATCTCTGTGTAAAAGCCACAAGTCTGACTTAGTGGCAAAGTGCAAGAAGCTGTTCTATTTTATGTTACTAAAAGCTGATCATCTGGTTCAGTTTCAAAGATGCAGCTTTATTTGGGGAAAATATTCCCAGAAGTAAATTAAAAAAATAAATCCACTGAGTCATACAAAAGTTTAACTATTACTCACTGGAATACTTTGTGATTCATAAGGGCATCAATTAATTATCTAGGAGTTTACAAAAAACCCTTAAGAACAGTTTAAGCCCTTTTATATGGGGGAAGATTACTGCCATATGTCAAGAGCACCAGCATTTCATTTCTTGTTCTCAACACTTGCACTTAAAACTTCTGCTGTCTTTCAAATATTCTCTGTGCTCTCTTAAATCTTTGAGAGAGATTTTCAGATTTTCTCCTCATGCCCAAAACGTCTCTCTGCACGGATTAACTCTCGGTTCTCTCTGCTCGCTTGTGAATTCTTTCCTTCTCTCGCTCAAAACAAAAAAGTACTATAGCCTGGGAACCGTTCCATTCAGTGAAAGTGTTATAACGGGCGGTAGGAGCCTCCCGGAGGGTGCGCTTGTTTCCTTCCAGTGGGTGTGCCTGTGTGGCTCCTATCAATTGTAGTACCCATGTGGTAGCGCCTGCTTTTCTGCAGTATGCTCTCGACGTATGGAAGTAAAATTCCCCCCATAGGGTAGGCCTAACCTGAGTTAAAGTCAGTGTTCATGCTTTACTAACAAACAATATAGTGGATACTGCAGAGATCCAAGGTGAAACCACTGCTTAGCAAAAGAGGCCAAAGGGCTATTTCATTTTTACCAAAAAAACCAAAAAAAAACATCTTTTGAAATCAAAATCTGTGGATTGTCCAAATAAAAGTGGAACTTTTTGGAACCTTTTGTATACATGTGATATCAAATGAACAAACCACCTCTTAGTGGCTCCATAAAATGGAGGTTTGTATCAGACTGCGATGCTGGGTCATAACTTTAAACAAACCATTGCTTGAAAATGTTTCAGTGTGGCTGAATTAAAGCAGTTCAGCTAAGAAGAGTGAGTCAAAATGCCACTACAACAAAAAGTAAAAGAGTCCGTGCTAGTTAAAAAAATTGTTTGTCAGCAGTTCTTTCTCAAAAGTTTTGTGGTTAGTTATTTTTGAACTTTGGGGGGCGACTGTGGCTCTATGGATAGAATAGTCGTCTTGTGATCAGAAGGTCGGAGGTTCGATTCTAGCTTCCTCCTACCACTTGTTGATGTGCAAGGCACTTAACCCCAAATTTCCTACCGATCTGCATATCGGTGAATAAATGTATAAATGTGTGAGCGTTTGTTAGTGTGAATGGGTGACTGTGACTCTAGTCTAAAGCGCTTTGAGTGGTAAAAAGGCATCGGAAAAACGCAATATAAGTTCAGTTCATTTACCATTTACTTGTGGTCAGGTTGCTCTGAGTATTTTTTTCTCCCATTATGAATGTAATGACCTTTGTATTTGCTCAAAGAAGTAAAAACAAACAAAAAAATTGAGGTCAATAACTTGGGACATTTTGGAAAAAATATTTTTAAGGGCAGTTAATTTAAGATTCTACCTATTTCATGTAGTTTCAAAGTCAATGAGTAATAATGAAAAATAATTGTGATTTCAGAAATGACTAAATAATCTTGATTATGATGATAATCCTGATTTCAGCTCTTTTCAGGTGCTGCTGCCCTCCACAGCCCATTCTTTTCCATTATTTGTTGGGTGACAGAAACGGCTTTCCCACGCTGCATATTAAAATTTCTCCGCTTTACCTTGTTGACCTAAGTTGTTTGTCTTCTGTATTATTATTTTTGCCCTCTCCTTTTTCATGTACACCTCAACGTGCTGTTTGGTTTTCTCAGTCTGCTTATGAGCGTTGCTATAGTTACTGCTCTCAGAGAAAAGGAGTACTGGTGTGAAGCAGCAGGGGGTTTCTGGGACTGGCAGATTTGAATGAAAGTCAGGTCAGTATCTGCTGGAGTGATAGTTGAGATACCAAGGCTCAGTGAGAACATTTAGACTGTATATTCATCTTTTATTATTATTGTCTTGGGGGGCAGACACAAAAAATGCTTAGGAAACATGAAGGTTTGAGGACAATTGACAAAATTGTACTTTTAAGGACGTTGTGTCCTGTTTAAAGCACAGTGCCTTACTTTTTCCCCACATGTATGACCATGAATGCATCTCTTGTTTATTCTCCTGAATAATTCATTTGGACAGAAAACTCTTTTTATTCATCGCTTCCCAGCCTCTCAATGTCTTCTTTGCCCATTGCAGTTCAACAGAGTTTTTCATGACTTTTCCTCCCTTCTGTCTACAACCTCCCCTCCCTTTGCCTTTCTTACTGTCTTCATTTCTTTTAAAATCCTCTCTGTTCCTGTATCAGGCAGTTCACATTCATATTTTCTGTCTCATCAAAGGGCTTGTTGTTCCCTGTGCATTTTTTCTCTTTTGTTCTTGAATTTAGCTTCCCTTCATCTCTATCAAGCTTCCTTTCATTTTACTTGCTTTGACGAAAATCTTCTTCCTCTGTGCTCTGGATTTTGCGTAACCCTGCGACTCTGCCTCCCTGCTCTTCTCTCTGCCTCTTTCTGTCTCCTCGGCTCACCCACTCATGGTTCACTTCTATTAGTATTCCCTTAGGGTGGCAAGACTCCACAGTGTGTCATGTGTCACCTCGAGAGGCAAACAATAAAAAACGAAATGTCTGTAGAAGCCCAGTGGCGCCTTTGCACGGAAGAGATATAAAGAGAGAAAATCCGTCAGGGGAACAAAAATTAATAATTGACTGAGAAAAAGACAGGGCTTTGTATTAAAGAAGAAGAGACAAATTTAGTCATCCATATACATGGACGACACAGTGAGACTGGAACATCCTGACTGAATGCGGGGAGTGAATGCTCATTTTCTCTCCATAAAAATTAGATCGTGCTGCAGGGCTACTGGATCAATGTGTTTTCACACAAATTTAGTGAATGTATGACTAAGACACTTGTTTTCTGCTTAGTGGTGTTTTTAATCACACTGTAAATGGCAAAGTACTAGTTGTCAACCCCGAATTTATTAACTTATTATGTATAAAACAAAAAAAATATCAAGAATGCAAATTTGTGTAGGGCAGTGGTAATGTTAAGAGTAGAGCATTGCACAATGTCCACATGCAACACAACCATCTTTTGATCCTTCAGAGACCAGGCCCCCATCAAATGGATGCTAAAACTCAGCATTCACAGGCATTAACATTGATAAGGGCCGTACATAGCATTCTAAAATTCACAAAAAGAGACAATTAGACTGGAGTTCAAATTTTGACCTCATTTACTTAAATGGACAAAGAGTCACTAATTGTGACTATTTGGCCAATAATCATCCAAATCACTGCATGTGATGCTGCTGGATATGATATTTACAATTCAGATCTACCGCACATTGTTACACAAAAAACTAAAAACAAATAAAAATAAAATAACCGCTTAAAACGTGAGACAACTCTCATAATCATACAGTAACTACCGAGTAACTTAATAATGTATAATTTAAGAGACAACAGTATTTAACTTTGACATCCGACAGGCAGACTCACTGCTTTCAGCAGTGCTGCACAGCCAGTCCCAAAGATGAAAACATGGTTTTGCTTTCTAAGCGCTTGCTTCTCTCGTACATCGTGTCAAAAACGCATCTGAACATTCCTGTGTGCTCCGACACTAGCCTGAAATTCACTTGCATAGCCTTACAAAGTTATCCATTGGCAGCTCCTGCCTAATCATTTTCTCTTAAGCATGTTTTACATCTGTATTTCTTCGATCTGCGTCTAGTCCTTTATCTAGATATATTGATTTTTGTCTGTCAGCAAAAAGTTAGAATATTTGACATGTAGCATTTTTTTTCTTTTCTTTTTTTTTACATCAGCAGCTCCTGTTCAAGGATGATTTAGATGCGTCACCAATGGTGGCATCTTAAAAGGGAAGCAGACAAGCTCTTCTTATTGCAACTGTATAAGAAAGACTATACTGTCTTTCTTCAGTAAATGTAAGGGATGATACTTAGGGCTTGTGAAAGTTAAATTAAGAATATTGTTTTTATTTATTTATTTTTTTAATTTACCAGAAATGTTTGGGTGAACTAGATTTTAAAAAATAATAAAATTCTTCCTTGGTAGTTTTAAATGCTTCAGCTTGCAGAGCAGGAGGTAATAAACTACCTTAAAAACCTCAAAATTCAGATCTTGACATCAGATTAAGAAATTTTCTGTAAATGTTCAACTTGGTCTGCTGAGGATTTTTTCCTGAGGGGTCATTTTGCAGAAATGAAAACCTGATGTTGGCTAACCTTTTCTCTGATGTTATGCCCCAAAGATAACATGTTCTCTTTGCAGAACATTGTATTTGTTAATGGGGGGTCATATCACGTTGAAAGGTAGACAGGAGAGCAACAGTGAAACATTTTGAACATCAAACTAGCTCTTGGAATCTAGGAAACCCCAGATGTGTTAGATCAAACACAGAAATTAAAAGAACATATAATATCCTATGCTGTTACATGCTACTTTTTCAAAAGTATTCACTGGCTCATCTAAATAATGTAATTCAGGTTTTTTAATTACGTCCACGAATCATGTGTATAAAATCCAGGAGAAGCAATTGTTACTGACCTCCAAACTTCATGTGGGGTTCAGATTAGCTCAGGAAAGTGTGTAAAAAGCTTCAAGAAATGAGTTTCCATGGCTGAGCAGCTGCATCTAAGCCTTACATTACCAATTGCTGTGCAGAGCAGGGTGGACCGACATTATAATAAAACCTCTGGATTAAGAATAGGATGTCACTCAAATTCATGTATGTGTAAAAGACAGAAACTTGCACAAGTTTGGTAAAACATACTGTGTGTTTTCATTGTTACACTCCACAGACGGTCTGGATTGACCATTCAGTCCGGGTCTAGAGCAGAGTCCTGACTTTGAGAAATTTTGCTCTGTAGAAATTGTCAACTTTTCTGGAACCTCAAAAGTGTAGAATTTAATTAAATTTTCTAAGTGAGACACATTGTAGTTAATTGATGTGCATATTTATTCACATAATAGATTACTGATGGGGCTGCTTCCGGGTGATGAAAACTTATAGATCCTCCACAGCTTTTTGAATGAATGTTCATCATCTTCTCATTTTTCAAGATGTTCATGCAAGCAGTTCTGAACATGAAATAGCTCATATTATTTGAGATGGTGATGTCGCATTTATGTGATTGGAATCTCTGCTGACTTGTTTCTTCTGACTATCAAACTCACTTTTTCTATTTTTGAAAAGTAGAAAAAGTCTTGCTTTTTCCCTTCCTTTCTAATACGCAAACAAACAGGCGTTGAGCTCAAAGCAAAAATCATAATTCCATGTGTTGTCTACAAATCAGGCTTGCACCAAAGATTTCTCTTTCTTGAGCAATCCCATCTCACCAAACCTTTGTGAGGAACGTGAGAGGGTGATATGATGAGGTGAAGAGGAGAATAAAAAAGGAAAATAATGTGTTGTGAGAGCGTAGGACAACAAGGCCTGAGTCACATGCTTTCTATTTAGGAGTATTTAGGGTTTTGTTCTCTTTCTCAGAGGTTCTTAAAGATTTACAATATCGCATATTTATAATATCGTAGCAGATTGCTCAGATTATCTGGCTGGATCCCTCTAACTCATACAGGTTTCTACCAAAAACAACATGCACACGTAGGGAAATATTTGACTGCATATGTAGCTTTTTTGAATAATAATAAAAAATAATATATATATTTTTTTCTCAGTTTTTTGTATCTTCGTACAGAGTGGTTCCCTGAACTCACACAGGTACACTGACCTTGTGTGTGTGGACCTTGGAGGAGGGTGGCAGTGGTGCTGCCATTGCCTGTTGCTAAGCAATTAGCAAGTCCATTACCCCTGCTAAATGCCCACACCATGTATTTTTCTCCCTGTGTGTATTTCTTTGTCCCCTTTGTGTGCGTTAGTAAAATGTTAAAGAGTGCTTTATAACTATAAACCACATCCTTTGTTGTCTGACCCTTTATTCGCCTACCTCACATATGTTTTGGTAATCTTTTTAACAGTTTTATTACACCTAGTCTTTTTCATGCTTTATGCTGTGTAATTCTGCTTAATATATTTGTGGATATTTGGACTTAGTAGAAAAAATAAGTCCTGAGATTTTTAGTCCACCTTAATATGTCAAACATGTTTAATATTTTGCATTTGGTTAACTTTATAGAGTCTTTTAATTACTCTTCATATAAAAGATGAATTCCAATTCTTTAGTTCCCATGTTCTGACTACAAATGTTCTGCCTGTTATTTTTTCCTCACACCTCTAAAGCACTGTTGTTCACACACTGCTCACAGCTTATGGATAAATCCTATTAACTCTTCTAAACTGAAATGTTTCCATGTGTCAAACAAGAAAGAAAATAATAGTAGATCATTTGAATTATTAAAGTGTCTGCTCAAAGCAAAAGTTTAACATTTTTAAATGCTTCTAGTTTTCATGTAGATTCTAGATTTTACTGTATGATAAAAGAGCTTTAAAATATGATATAAAAATGTAAGTTGCTTGCTTTACCACTCTACAAATCCACATTACTTGAGGGTGCCGCTCCAGGGTTTCGCCTTGACTTCACAGCTTTAACAACTGTAGGTGAGGAGGTCGAGTGTAAAACTGTGTTCTGCCCACTTCAGGTGTTCTCAAAGATAAAAAGAAAATCAACAGTAGAGTGAAATACAATTTATTTCTCAATGCTACCTGGTTAGGACAAGAAAAAACTTTACTGTTTAGGAACAAGAGTTGCCTTGTGATTAGAATTAGAAAAAAAAAAATCGTATAAGGAATTGACACCTCTCTCAAAATAATAATTATAATAAGTTTATTTGTAAAACATCTTTCAAAACAGTTACAAAGTGGTTTACACTACAGTGTAAAACCAACATGCTTAAAAATACATAGTACAAATAAAACTGTAATCAAAAATGTACAAAACTCAGCAGTTAAAACCCAACCTATAATATAATACCATTTTCAAAAGTTTTAAAAGATGACATTGTCTAACATTAAATGCATCATCTACATGTATCAAAGTAAGGTAAATCAATATGCTGAAACATTCTGCAAACCTGTCACAAAAGAATCATTTTTTGCACATTTTTGTACTTCCATTTGGATATCTGGTGGAGTTAGAAACAGTACAAGAAAAATCATCTGGCAATAAGTAATTACTTTATAGTTTCTGGAAAACTAGCTATTTTAAAAGCCTCCTGATTGCTAAGTCACAATTGGTGAGCTCTGTCTCTTACCTAGCAACCCAAGCAGAGCTCCAGCATGTTTGGTCAGCTGATTTTACTGTCTAATGGCTGCTGGAAAAGACAAGTGTTTTGTTCTTGACTTGCCATCCAGAAACCCCTGAATGGCTTTCTGGAGGCTCCATGTCTGTTTAGGGTCAAATATGTACCATTGCACAATTGCGAATTTGTGTGCAGCCATTTCCATGTGTATAAAGTGTTTGACCAGCTGGATATTATTTAGATTTAAAGTGACAAGAGGCCCTAAAACAGTACATTTTGGAAATAACTTAAAATAGGCGAATAGAATAATTTTGTACAAAAAATAGACTTATCCAAACTTGTTCAGGAAGCATAATAGGCCCCGTTTAATAACTTATTATAAGGGTCATAAATATTTAGCTATTTATTGTTTGATTTTACAGATATGTCTTTCTAGGTTTCTGTAAGGTGACATTATTTTCATTTCATCTCAATATTTCACTACTTACCAGCATGTCAAAATTATGCTTTTTTTTATATAGTATGTATTGTATTTAAACACTCTTTTCATACAGTGTCTAAATCAGATAGCATTGGAAAGGAACGGTTTTAGTTGTTTTTTGTTTTTCCTCCATAGTTATTCTCTATAGTGCTAGAATTACTGTATATTCTGGTTGTTAAATGTTTGTGTATGTCTTTATTGCATCATGATTTTACTATTTAACTGTTTTATGTTTTCAGTGTGAGACTGTTGAGCAGTGAGATGCGGTGTTATGTTATGCCCTTTTTTTTTTAAAGCCTACCTTCACGTCACTCTGCGGTCATATGCCCACACCTGCAGCCTGATATACGGCACACCAGCTAAATGCAGCAGCATGTGTTGGCTATAAATAACTGCAACGCCATTAAAAAAGGTTAGACAACTGTAGCTGGTAAAACACAGCCTCGACTCGGGCTTCTGAAGAGGCGCATGAGCCACCTTCAGCCCTCACTGTGCTTTCAGCCCCACAGGTACATGGACAGATGGTCAGATGAATAGATACAAGCTGTTAAACAGTCCCACCCCTTTACTTCTTACTCGGCCCAGAGGAAGGCAGAGCGGAGATTTTATAGCTACCATGAGAATGTCAGACATCCTCCCCCTGACTTTCTGCCGTCTGCAGGTTCCCAGTGGCCCTTAATGTAAAGATGATTGGTACTCTGATGCAGCTACGACTCCCCAACATTGCAATTAAAATCTCTCCTCTTTACTCTTTCTTTTTGAACATACTGATGCAAAAGGTATTACATCAAACTTCCAGCCTGAACTTCGAGTGTATTTCACTATAGATGAAGAAAAGGTAGTTAAAGTTGAACCTGCATGTACAAATAAAACATAAATTTATCAGTCTGGATATAAGAATAAGTAACCACACGTCAAGAAAGTGAAAAATGCAACTTGACAAGGTGCAGGCAGTGTTACAGCAGGTGAGATAAATATAGGGAATGGAGGTCACACTCTTTGCATACAGAGTTTTTCATATTGAAAATAATTCAACTTAGCTGGTTCACATGAAATTCTCCCCAGATGCCAGTTTTAGCCCAAGTAGTCTGTGCATGCTAAGGCAAAAACATCAGTAACTTTAAAAAATTAAGTAATATACAATAAACCGGAATAACACAAGGAATGTGTTGAATGTGCTTATATTTAATAAATGATAAACAACTTTCTTTTTGGTAGGTTGGTAAAATCTTCTGTATGGAGAAGCTAGTTGCATACAGTGTTCGGGTGATATTTTAATTCTGTCTTCTTTTGGATGCTTCTTCTATCTCCTCAGATCTTCAGCTCTATTCGTAGATTGTTTTAATTTTCAGCCTACTTATCTTCTTTATCTGAAACGACCTCAGAGTTTCATTGCCTGTGTTTTTAGAACATTATTCACCCTTGTTCGTCCTGCACTTTTTTTATTAAAAACGTCTCAGTATTGTGGCTTGCTTAATTTTTCTTTAATTATTTGAAGTCTGAAGTATCATATACAGAAAAGCAACCCAGCATTATGATGTTTTAACCTCCAAATTTAACTGTTGGTATGGTGTGTATTTAATATACAAATATAGTTGTAATATTGCCTGTGGGTGACATTTGTAAAGATTTAGCTTTGGAGTACCACTCAAATGCGATCTTCGAAGTCAGATTTAGCTCACCTGGATCTCTTCAAGCACACCTGGACAGGTAGAACTTGTTTCGCAACATAGGCCCCTTGATGGTAATCCTAGACCTTATATCAGATGAGCTGAGACAGTGGATGAAGTCCTTTGGTTTGTTCATTAAGATCCTTTTTGTGTAGTTTCATCATTTACGCAATCAACAAAGAAGCTAAATGAAAGTAAGAAGCTACGTGTGTTGATTGGCTCAATCAAACCCGCTTTAGTTTTTGCTGCTTGTGATCATTTCATGGTACCTCAGTTGTCCCGTTGCATATGAAACACAGCAGTTATATTGGAAAGGATAATTTATGGGGTTTTTTTCTTGTGTCGGAGTCAATTGTTACGCTTTTCTTGGGTTTTACCCGTCTTGTATGAAAGTAGGTTGAGCTGCCATCAAACCGCACTTCCTTTCATGCTTAGAGACTTTAACATACAGGAATGACAGGCACATAGAGTGAAGTGTGTAAAAACTCCAATGGCAAATTTTCTTGTAACTGTGAAGTTAAATATTGTGCGTGAGTGCGCTCAAAGTCAAGGTCGTCCCTGTGGGCTGGATTTCTTTCCCTGCTGTCAGCTCACATGCTGACAGCTACACATATACATGCAAGCAGAAATGGAAATGGCCCCTGACTCCCACAGTTTTCTTGCTTTGTTTTTATTTTTATTTTTTGTTATTTATTTATCTGCTTACATTTGCACGTGTATCCCAATGTGTTGGTTCAGATCAGGTAAAATGCACGCCAGTGGATATGCTCATTTTCTTTCTTTCTTTTGTGCAGAGAATGAATAACGGTGTGAATATTCATCAGCTTTGTACTCGTGACAGTTACCCATGTACCTGTCACTCAGAATCCCAGGTGTCTACAATTACACACTCGCACTCGTGCACAGCTCGGTGTTGTCTGTTAAATGCTGCCTCTGCATCGGAATAATTTAGCATTTTGTGTTTATATTCACACTTTGTACTCATGTTTACATGAGCCTGTTTGGGTTTTTATTGATGCAGCGTGTGTGGGGGTGGCTGCTGCTGATTTATTTATTGTGTCTGTCTGAGAATAATCACGTAAGTGCGACAGACTCGAGCCCGGGTCCAAGGTGTGTGTTTATGACCTCCAGCGGCAAAGCACCAGAAGTTTTGCTTTAATTCTGCCCTGGCTCTTGCTGGAAAGACAGGTGCACTAAACATGACTTATCCCTCACCTGAGTCCCTCTACGATTGGAGACTAATTGAACCTGTGTGTATGTCTGCGTGTGTACACCTCTGTGGGGGTCTGTGTGCACATCCCTTGCAGTTGAACGGCATGCACTTTTTCTTTTCTTTTTTAACTCGCATATATATCTCAAAAACTAATTTCAACTTCATTCTATTTCTTTGATCCGGAAAGCAGAGACAAGTCATGCGACAGCTCCTTGTGGAGATGCCAGCGGCTGGGGTGAAATGGTGTTCGGAGTGCGAGCGCAATTATCTGAGATTCTTAGGAATATTCAAGTGGCTTACATGTTCTACCAGACTGGCTTCAGTCATTTTTAAGATGGAGGGACAAGAAAGCAAGACGGTGCCATAAAGGAGGAGGGAATCAGCATTTTTGTGTAGTTGAACCAAGAAAAAAAGGCAAATGATTTATAAGAGGTATAAAAATATCTTTGTTTAGCATGTACACTGTTTGTTCATTGCAGCACTACAATGTGCAATTACCATTATAGGCATGTTTGCACTTATTAAAAATGGGGTAAGCATACATATGAGGCACCATGAAGTAACATCAAAGGGGGGAAAGTGTATAAGAACTTCACATAATGGGTATAACCATCATAATGCTACAGAGTTAATGGAATAATCTTGCCGATTGTACAAATTGAGGATTTTCTTTGAACTTTGTTTGACCCGTTGTTTAACATTACAGTAGGTGTTTTACATGTTTTGTTTTTGCTCCATCTAAAGCATCTAAAGAATTAATTTGATCTAATCATATTGTCAGACTGAAATTCAGTTACATACCTTTCAATTTAATCATTATGAAACTTCAGTCTACTTTATCCAACAAATCCAAGAAAATTTAGCCAGCTGTGTTGCGTCACTACATTTGCTGCAATCCCTCCTTCCGAATGAAGTGGAAAGTCAATTGTATCACATCTTTAATGTTGCAGCAATCTCTCAGATTGAGCATGGAGCACAATTCCAAGAGGAAGAAACCTCCAGTAGAACTTGATCAGTGTGAGCAGCCGTCTGCTGCAACCGAGTTGTGATCTGAGAAGAAAACACAAAGACACACAGAATAATGGCGCAGGAGCACTGCATGTTAAATAAAAAAGTAAAAGCTGTTGACGGTGCTCTTTTGGTGGCTTCACTCTGGAGAGAAGAAGAGATAAGATCCAAATCAGCAATTAAAATCTGTGGGAGAAACAGTAGAGTATATTAGCTAGTGGCAGGAATACTGAAGGTCCTTTGCTTCCTTTGTCTACATGAGAGGGAAATTGTTTGACACAAATGAACAGAGCCAGGTTTATCGTCCAATGTGTTGGTTCAGATCGGGAGAAAACAGAGTCATGTGCAGCAATACCTCAGCCAGTGGACCCCTGCAGAAAGATGTCTCAGCCAAACACAGAGATATTGGGCAAAATATAGAGAACACAAAGTTAATTTAGTTATCACTCCAGATCATGCAGTATTGGAGAGTAGTAGAAAAAAATAGCAGAGGAAAATGTCATTATTCTCTTTTTTAGCTATAATGTAGCTATAGGGCTGAAAAATGCAGCACACTTCCAATATTAAAACCAGCATGCTATTTTTAGCTCTCTCTCAGCACTTCTATTATTAGTCAATATGATGGAGGCATGCAAGTATTCATCTCTCATCATCTGAGCAGCCTCTGGAGATAATGGCAACAATATGAATATGAAATTGAGAATGTACATACATGCAACCCTAATGTTCATTTTGTCTTCAGGTTTGCATAGAGAGAGATTCTTTAGTTCGGCACTGATAAAACTGCTTTCGATTGTCATCAGTGGAAACTTGACTTGTGTGTCTTAGATATTTTTGAGAGATTTTTTTTTATTGGTTTGCAATAATCACAGTCTGTGGGGAAATCCCTGCTGAACGGTAAACCTATTTTAATACTTGTCTTGTAGTCATAGAAGCACAAAAAAGTTTGTTGTTCTTCTATTTTTTGTGCTTCCTTTCTCTCTAGCAAACACAAGTTTTAAGAAACACATCCCTGGACTGCTACCAAATGGCTAATTAGCTTATGACTGCATAAGCATCATTACTCAGTCTATACCCTCACAAGCTAATTGGCACATGACTGTTTTGCTTGACAACTTGGACAGCATAGTCTAAATAAATCCAATCCTGAATTATTCCTACAACCATCAAGTTTTTTTTTTTGTCTGCTCCAGCCACAGATTTTATATTAAATTTAAGTTGGCATTCTTACAGAGCCACCCAAAAATGTTACTTGTAACTCAAGTAACAAGGGCCGTGTTGGAAAAAGTACTTTTTAAGTGTTACTTAAAATTCAGTCTACCAAGAGTATAAATCATTTTGGGCATAACTTTATATTTATGTAAACAGTATACTGTATATACTACATATTATCATTAGAGCCCTATTGCAATATTGCATATTCACTTTTTGCATATTTACTTGTTTGGAGTCCTGAGTTTGTTTCCTGCAAGTAGACAACTTCATGATGAAGAGTTGATGAGAGACACCAGATGTCCCAACGCATGTTATTTGATTGCCGATTTAATTTTCTATGTTTAACTACACTTTCTGCTACTATTAACACATTTAGAGATTCAGAGCAATAAAGGGACAGGGACACACAGGGAAAAAAAACCTTCACAAAACACAGTCATAAAAGAAATCATTGACGAGTCTGAAAAACTGTCTCTGCCAGACTGTTCTAAGCATCTTCTAGTGATCTATGGCGCACATTTTACCCATCCTCTGTGTTGGCCTATTGCTACAACTTGGCTTTAGAAGATTTACAGAGTCGCAATGTTTTAGATTAAAAAGCATTAAAATCTGTGGATTTATTTGAGTAGTTCAGAGAAACGGAAACGGACCGAGAGAGACAGATGATAAGAAAGATGGGCTGGGAGGAACCGGGGCCACAGCTCCTCTTCTCTTCGCTGCTCCCTGTGTCATCAGAACGTGTTTGTGGGTGTGTTGGACAGGCGCAATGGCTTGTTTATGGGCAGATTAATTGCTTTTATTGCCTTGTTTTTTTCTCTGTGAATGGTGCTGGGTGTTTTAATGAACACCCACACTGCTTGCCTGCCGTGCCCCGCCGAGCTGCTCCTGCTGCTGCTTTTCAGAGCGTAGCCGAAGCCCACTGCAGCTAACTGCCTAACGCTTCCCTCACAGCCCAGCACAGGTGACTGATTCAATGTGTGCCTGTATGGCCGTGTGCCTTGGCCTTCTTAAGAGGCTTAGTGCAGGTGGGCGGTTCCACCCTAAAGGCAAAAAGTGGAGGGACTGGCGCTTGGCTGGAGCGTGACTTTAATCATTTCCTGCTGAGCTGAAGAGAACTAAGCCAGGGCTCCTGCACAACCACGACCGCGAGGATTGTTAAAAGTTATTGGATACCCCGATAACTTTGAGCCAAGATGTGATTGTCCATTTAGTAAAGACTTTCCAGGAATAAAGCCTAATCATTTCTACAGATAGAAGCTTTGCATAGATCAATAAAAAATTGAGGAAGATCTGCAGTATCCTTTTTTTCTCTCTCTCTCCTTTTCTTTTTACCTCATTACATCTCTCTCTCTTATCAGTCCCCTTTCTCTCATATTGTCTTCATCCCTATTACCCACTTATTACCTCCATCCACTTCTCTCATTAATCAGGTGTGCAGGGGTTTCTCTTTTTTTCTGCCCTTCCACTTCATTAAGCCCAGAACAGCAACGGACCATCGCTAATGGACAGTCACAGCTTTAACTCACACTTCAAAGCCGGCTATAATTGTTTATTTTTATTTTTTTTTTGGAAGCGTGCGCCTCGGTTGGATAATGGATGTCTGAGCGCGCGACGTGAGCATGACACATTCAGTTTTATAACAGAGGCAGTAAAGAAAACAGCTTTTTTATGTCCTTTTAATTGATGTTTTTTTTTTTGTTGGTTTTTTTGCAAGGTGTTTGAGCCACAGGAGGCACAAACAAGGCCTCACAAAGAAATAGCCTTCAAATTGTGTTGGCTTTCTGTGGAATTATTGCGCCTTTACAGTTTCACCACACTTATATTTCATGTTAGAATCAATTTGCTTACAACTGAAAGTGCAGAAGACCCTGTAAAAGGAAAGGGAAAAAAAAGAGAACTGCTCTGTGGATGTGGAAAAGCATTGTTACACCAGGGAAATCGACTCAGAAGGCATTTCCTGGGCGTCTCAGCTTGGGCCTGGAGATAATACACACTTTGAGCAGAAAGCTTTCAAATGTTTGGTTCAAACAAAATGTATTCTCAACATGAGCTATTGGAGGGATTCTACTTTAGTTTTAGAGACTTTACTCGTGTAGGTGGGTCTCTCCTGTATTAGTATCACTTTTTTTTATTTAAAGTGTCAGTTAAAAGTTGTCTGAACTAACTTTTAGAACAGAATTAAATCACTGGAGGACACATTAAAGGTTAAAAGTTTTCCCAGAAGTGTGTCAGTCATGTCTTTGGGAGCTTGGAAAGTTTTAATTTTACAGCACTGTCAAAAATATAATTCAGCATATTTTATAGGTCTCTTATAGAATTTGTTCATAAGCAAAATAAAGTTTTTAATGGTACCACATCACCTTAACTAAAAAAATTCCCCCAGGGAGCTCATATTCTTTGCTCTGCATGTCTTACTACTCTGTTCCTCCCGCCGTCTTTACAATCTTATTAAGCAACAATGCCGATGCTTCCATTTGACCATAATGCCCAATATAAAAAAACTTTATAGCTTCATACATTTACTTTCAGCTCTTTGCATATATATTGCTCCTAAGCCTGCAGTGCAGTCGTTTGTGTGGTGTTGTTCAGCTCAGCTCCTGCGGAGGACAGGTATTATTGAGAGATGTTGTAAAAGGGTGCTTTATCGTGTGTTTGTTCTGGCATGTTAACGGTTGGCTTTACAGTGCTGATTATGGCCCAGCAGGAGACGAAGAAGTGCTAACTATACACGAAAAAACATTGTGGGAGTGTAAATGATTGGGAGAGGTCATTTTCTACATTGTTTATGTTTTAATAGAAAATCCAAACGAGTTCCACACCGGGCGGGGGGTGTTGTTCTCTTCTGGTGTCTAATATTAGGCGGTGAGGAAAATTGTTTCACTCCTGAGTTTTGCACAACTGAAGCCTTATTCAAGTATATGCAGGAGGGCATGTGAAGTTATATGAATGTGTTGCATTTTGCAATGCATGAACGTATGTTTATGTGTATTCACTTTAGCGTGATACCGCTAAGAATTACACAATTATGGTGTGTCAAGACCTAAATCACCAAGTAAATGAAAATCCAATTTAATCATGTCTGGCAAAAATAAATAAATAAAACAAATTGCAAATAAATACAGAGTGACCTGCTATGGTTTAAATTAAGTTTTCTGAACATAAATATTAATTATCTTTTGTAAAAATCTAACAGTGTTTCCAGTATTTCCTGAAATGCTGTTAGACAATCCTAAAACAAGACATCCTCATGGCATAGCTTTAGGAAACTCTGTGTTTATGTTTATTAAGCATTTAAGTCAAACAAGTACATTTTCACTTTCAAACTCTCCAGTATCATTTACAACCATAATACTATTGTGCATCTCATAAAGACAGTTGTCAAAAATTAGCAAGAGCTGTATTTTACTGCAGTTTCTGTTCACCTTTCATCAGCGAGGTCAGAAGTCACACGCGGAGCACCTCAAAGTTCCACACTGGGATCCCTCTTATTCAATATCTACATGCTCCTGATAGCTCAAATTATAACAACTGATAAGATTAGCTACCATGACTATGCAGATTATACACAGCTTTACTCACCAGGTGACTAGAAACCCACTCAATCCTTGAGCCCTGAACCTTTAGAGACACATAAAGACAATTACAAAGTCAACCTTCTGTCACCTGAAGAACCTTTCCAGGATTAAAGAACTAATGTCCCGGTATGATTTAGAGAAACTCAGCTGTGCATTTATCTTACCGCAAAAACATCTTCACATGTCTGCCTAAAAGGTCAATCAGACAGCTGCACCTGATCCAGAACGCTGCTGCTTGTGTTCTCACTAAAACCAGGAAGATAGAGCACATGACCTCAGTTCAGTTAATAAATCACTGAATGACTTGATGCCAAAATACATCAATGATCTATTGTTATTGTATCAACCTTCCAGATCACTCAGGTCTTCTGGTGCAGATGAATTCTGCATTCACAGAGCCAGAACCAAATGCAGAAGCAACGTCCTGTTTTCATGCTTCTCTAATCTGAAACAAATATCCACAAAACTCCAAAATTGCAGTAATTAAATGAAGCATGTGAAGGACTTACTATAATATGCTAAAGAAGTAAAGTCGACTTGACTACCTTAGCCTCTTGAATTATGTTTAAGGTGTAATTTGTGAGAATGAGTCTTAGTTTTACCCAAACTGAGCACTTCAGTATAAACACATAGGTGCTTTTCATTGCTAAATAAATACTTACCGAGACCGTTTGTATCATCCTTTCTTTCTTCTTTTTAGCCTGAACATTTCTTAGGGTAACTCATCTCTTTCTCTGTTTACCAGCAGAGATCCAGCTTACAGTGGTGCACTGCCGGAGGACTTCACAAGGATGCTTATGCAGCAACCTAAATCCTAAATTAGGAACTGAAAGGAGTCTGCTTTGACATAAAAGCCTTTTTTTCAAAACAAAAGAAAGATTTCTATTCTCATGCAGGAATAACACTTCATGTATGTTTGATTTCCTTGTTGATGATATGTTGAGCGCTGAATATGCAGCATGCCATAATAAATGCCCAGGTCTGGTTTTTATCCTGCATTAGAATGCCCACACACAATCTGTGATAAGAATTAAAATTGCACAAAAATAACTCAAGCTCAGTTGGGTTAGGACTCCACTTTATGATTAATTGCTTCTTTTTTTTGTTGTTGTTGGTCTTGCAAATAAGATTCCAATAAAACACAGTGACCTTCCATGGTTGTATTACAAAAAATGGAAAATAGTTCCAGATTAATCAAAAAAGATTTATCCCATACATATAGAGCTTCTTTCCTCTCTCCGGTATCTATAGCATATTGTGACACTGAAGGTTCCTGTCCCTTTTCTATGATGTATCCATTATTCCTTCATTTATTGCTAGTCGTATGATGCGGTATTTATGTGTTGATGTGTCTGTTCTCGATAGTGGTGTATTAGCTTTGCATGGCTGTATTTAGGTTTTTCCTCCCTGCTTCATTTCCTCTCTATCTAGCAGTGCCTCTACTCTCTGACACCTTCACTCATTAGCAAAACTCCCACAGCAGAAAGGATGACTCCCTGCGTCGGCGTGTGTGAGAGAGACTACCAAAGCAAGCACGCCAGTCAGCTCTTACTGCAGGGTCATTCAGGGACGACATTGGCAGAGTCTGGATACTAAATCCTAATGGGCACTGGCAAATCTGCCCATACACACACACACACACACATATATATACATGCAGGTGCCAAATGACACAGATTTTTGCCAGTTTTGACTGCGATAACAGCGTGTCTTTAGCTATCCTTATCTCACACAAATGCAGGGTAATCGTTAGGCTCTGTGTCCCCCTGGTAGAGGAAAGGATTGAGGATATGAATGTGATGGTAGAGATGGCGCCGACTGGCTGGCTGGCTGGCGAGGCCAAAGGACCCAAGGGAAATTTGACTGATTGAGGCTGCCTCCAAGCCCACTGCTTACTGCATGTGTGTTTGATACTCACAGGACTCTGTGTGTGCACCAGGGCAGATGGTATGATGGTGTTTGAACCAGCTAGGTGCAGGACCAGGTCAAGACAGGGTTTTGGGTGTAACTTGAGTGAGTTAAGGTGACTCGGTTGGCTCTAAGGTATCCTATAATTAAGTTGCAAGAACCTGGTCAGCAAGCAATATTTTTTCCCCCCCCTATGCACAGGTGTAACCAGCTTTTGATTGTCTGATTGCCTTATTTTCTCTGACACCAGCCAGATGTTTAAGTGAAACCACAATAAAGTATGTGAAAAAAATGCATTTTTTGTAGTTAAAGTCAAATTGATGCTAGATTATCTACACTTAAACATAAAAAATCAAATAGCATGTAGACAAATTTTCCAAAGCAACTGTATGCACGACAGAAACAGAGCTTGAGTTCTCCATCTGTTCTGAGAATGCACACAACTGAAATACTGATGTCAAGCCAAGCATGGCACATTTTGACACATTATTGCGCATGGTATTTCTGTTGACCGGTATGACTGCTGTGCACCAGATTTCCCCATATGGGACAATAAAAGATTTAACTTGAACTTGAGCTAGCTAGGGCTACAACCTCATTATGGCCGTCCAACTCTGCAGGTTTTCCAGGTCAGTTCCCATATTGCTTTTGGTCACGTAACTGCTGCTGCAGGTCAAATGTCAAACAACAAGATCTCCTGAATTAACCAAACTTAGAAAGTGATATGGTCTGGGCACCGTGGCCCCTCCATCACAAGCTTCTTCTCAAACATTATTTTCAGGAAAGTGTAATCAGTGTACAATATTGTGTTTGTCTATTGTGCTTAAATCTTATGTGGTCTAGTCTATGATGTCCCTAATGCCAAAAAAGTAAACTTCATCAATGCAACATAGCTATTCAGGTTTGATGTTGTTGTTTTTACTTTAAAATAAGAGCCTAAGACATCAACTTTTAACACCTTGAAAGTATGCTCACAGCAATCTGGAAAGGTGTGTGACCTGCTTCCTCCAATTTTGCTGCTGCTAAAATTGTGTAAATACTGATGTTGCTTCCTCTTCTAAAGCAACACTGAAACTGATGGTGGAGGTACAGAAACCTCATATTTCTGCACCTCCAGATATAATCCAGCCACCTTCTAATCTAATGGGTCGTTCTCTGACATTTAATTCAGAAAGAAAATGAAATGGAATGAAAAATTTTCAATTCTTCATGGTTAAATTAACTGAATCAAATTACCACTGAGCTCAGTGGTAATTGGCTGCTCAGCCAAATGTTCTCATATTTTATTTGTGTGTCTGAAATAAAGTGAATCTGTAGGTTGTAAAGTATGTGCCTTGTCTGTCATGTTATAACATGGTGATCAGCTTTTCTCCCTTTACTTGTTAGTTTTCATTTGCACTGAAGTGTAAATATTACTTGGTTTGTTCATTAATATTTTTCTCTGTAATGGAGTTCATTGATTTCTCCAGGTAAATAAACAAAGCTGGATAATAGAGGAACGAACAGTGAGCTGTTAACTCCACTTTACATAAAGTAAAAAAGAAAAAGAAAATCAGCTACGACTCTATGGTAAATAAGTGAATGTAATACTGGAATTAATGACAAGAGTACATTTAAATAAACATACCAGAATCATAAAACTGATTATTATCCCTTTTTTTAATCACTTCGGGTGTGTTTCCATTTGTTCCCATCTATCTTTCACTTGGACCTCTAAGTTGAGTTAAAAAATAATTTACAAAGCCTGCACATCCTGTTAAATCATGTGCAGATTGAGCGTCGTACGCGCATGGCTGTTTATGTGTATGTTTTATTCGAGGTAGAGGAGACAGATTTACGTCAATGTACAGGAGAGATGAAGGCCCAATTCCCAGAAGGACAGTTCTCTAGCTTGTATGTTTCTCTGGCAGCCTTGGCATAGTTCCAGTTTAATTCCTTCACAGCCTGCAGGCATGTTCTTTCACCTTCTTATTCCCTCTTTCCTTTCTCAACAATGAATCTGCTTTCACATTTTCTCCTTCTTAATCCTATAACCAGCTTTGAATCTCACTCTTGCTATCATCAATTACTCAGCAGGCTCCTCCACCGTACTCCTTTTTTTATGTATTAAAATTGTATTCGCATGCCAGGCAAGCCTTTTTTTTTTTTTTTTTTTACTGTCAGCGGTATAACCTTCAATAATCTGTAATGAAAATAGCCAATTTATATATCTGATTGCTATCTCCTAAAGGATAAGATGTGATGAAAAGTGTTATGGAGGATAAATATGACCAGCATTACAACCTCACCTTCTATCATCTATTATCATTTTTATCTTTGGGTTCCTGGCAGTTTAGCTGCTCTTTATAGTTCTATTATAGAAAATCTGATGTGCAGCTATCTTTTAAAGTGCTGTATTAGCTTTTAACACCTTGTACTACGGACACCAAACATATTGTGAGGCAGTAAAATACCAATAAAACCCACTATGAGGCAGCTCACACAAAACCATAAAACTCAATACTAGAAAAATAACAAAAATCTAAATTTTATTAGAAAGGGTGCAAATCAGTAAATCCATATCGTGTACACAAACATATTTATAATCCTTTGGGGGGCAGGAGGGAAGGAATTACCTGCAGAGAGGGCAGAAAACCAAGAAGCAAAAAGCCACACAAACACAAAGACATTTGAGGGGTTTCCTTTTTTTATTTGCCTATTTACCTAACATGTTGTTTTTTTTTATTGTTTGAGGGGAAAAAAAGTGTAAGTCCACACAGAAATTGCTGCACATTTGCAACGAAAACCTTGTTTTGAAGATTTCTATAACCACTAACAAGAGCGTCAGTGTTCAGTTTAAACAAAAAAAGCCCTTTGACCTCTTCTATTACCTCTTTAAGGAAAAGATCCAGATTCACTAAACGAAATAAACATGAAAATCCCAGTTTGAATTATGAAAACCTCTCAAAGAGTTTGTTACTCTCATTTTGCAGCTAATTCAGACTTTAACTCATCAAAGCACAAACTCCACTCGGCCTCCGATGGAGTTCTGTGGAATCTGATGTTACAAGATGTTACCAGAATTGACCAAAGATTTCCAAAAATCCTTATTTCTTAGAACAAACATAATGATCAAGTGTCATGTTTTTGTAGATGAAAGTAGAACCCAAACACAGAACAGGCAGAGGCATTACAAGAAATCTAGAGAAAATATCATATAAAGGCAGTAGAACTGTTCGCCTGCTCTCATTGCATAAAAAATATTCTTTTGTGGGCGTGCCGTGGTGGTTAGCGCGACCCATATTTGGAGGCCTTGAGTCCTCGACGTGGCCGTCGCGGGTTCGACTCCCGGACCCGGCGACATTTGCCGCATGTCTTCCCCCCTGTCCTTCCCCATTCCTGTCAGCCTACTTTCGTAAAAGGGACACTAGAGCCCACAAAAAGACCCCCTGGAGGGGTAAAAAAAAAAAAAATTCTTCCGTGACATTATGAAATTTGTAGATCAACACTGGGAGTCTAATATTTTAAATTAGTTGATTATTTTTAGGGGTTTATTTCACTGCTTGTATTAAAACAGTTAGCTGAGTGGTTCTTTGTGCTCCTTCTGTTTCCAATCTAGACTTTGTGCTTTCCATAGCATAAAAAATCTCAGTAAACCAAATGTGTTTTTTTTTTAATACGAAAAGAAAAAGTGTCCCAGCCTTCATTTAGTAGGCTGATCTGCATCGTGCAGCAACAGGTGTGGGAGGGGTTTTTTTGTTGTTTGTTTTCCCCTTACAACCACCATTTTAATAAAAGCCTATAAAGCACAGAAATACTATGAATTAAAATATTTGCATGTTTTAAAATTTTGAAGACCATTATAGAACCCTGGTGCATACCTAACTTACCCACCTACCTAATTAAACAGTTAAATCTCCTGGGTTTGCTGTGTGTAGATGTTTCCCTTAGTCTGTTACATCCACTGGGCTCAGGTTCTCTTCTGCATCCTGCTCTCTCTACTCTGTTTGACTGTACCATAAATTTACCAACACACATATCTGCACACGCAAGACACATATATACACACACAAATCAATACAAGTCTTCTTGGCACTACCAGAGCCCAAAATGACTATAGATTTTCTGTCTACCCTGCCACTAAATTATGCAAACCTCTGGTTTATGTCCAAGTACTTTTTTGGCATTCTCGTCCTACAAATGAGATGATAAGAATTTTATAATAAGGCAGAGTTTGATTAATACAGGTACAGATATGGGGAAGGTGATAGTTATGTACAAGTGAAAATTAAATGCTTTTAAAAATGTGTTGATCTTTTTAATTTGATACCTGATTATTGCCAAATGTTTACTCTATAGATTTTGAAATCAGTCCCTAGTATTGGGATCATAAATGTCCTGCTGAGGTCAGGACTTTGCTCAGGTGCTTGATACTATCAGAATTTCAGCTCGACTAGTACAAATGAATATCTAAATACTAAAGAGTGATGAGTAAGTAAAGAATAAATGAATCTAATTCAATATAAATATCTATATTTTGTCCATGGAGGCTGAAAATTTTAGCCTATACACAAAGGCAATTATCCTAAACCTGCAGTGCACATGTGTTTCTTTTCATGTTAGAGGCAGCATGCAGAGAGACAAATGTTACGGGAAACGGCCCATGAAATTTGCTTTTAGTTGCAAGTCATTTTTAAACATTGAATTTTGACACAATGATTTCAAAATACTTTTTTCTTGTCAGCCAACGGGGGTACAGGCCAAATCTTTGAGAATTTCTTAGTGTCTTTGTAAAGTCTAGGATATACTGTATGTTGCTAATGCGTCAGAGGGATAAAATATATATACTTTCACGTTGCTGCAGTAATTCCATTATGTTGAAATCTAACATCTTTCACCGTGTCAAAGGGGTGGGGGGAATGTTTCTAGCTTTAAAGCATCCCAATAGCTTTTAACCTAGTAGGTCTTTTCAGCAGAAGCTGTTCTTTACTACGTGGTTCTCTCAACAACACCAGTCCCTTATCCCTGGCATCTACTTAAGCGAGTCAACATATCAAATGCATTTCCAGTAGCATAAGCTACCTGCTACATTGTGGTGCATGGTATATAAACTTGGAAATTTGTGCTAACTTTTAGCTACAGTTGCATTCTGCAGATGATATGCAACTTTTTACAACCTGTTAGATTTGTTTGACAACAGGTACTTTCAAGAATTACTGGAGGTTGTATGTGACATCAAATACATCGTTTATACCAATTATTTTCTACCATCCAACAACCATATAATCCCAAACAACATAATGAAACTGTACTTTTGTGTATGTATACTTTGACTCTTGGCCTCCTTTTGTCCTTTTCTTCACTGACCTTTCTGCAGCAGTCTTCACTTTAAATCTTTGTGCATGTCCGGAGTAGTGCAGTAAAAACTTCACAGCAAAGAAAAGTTCCCTTTGATGTTACCTCTCTACAGAAGTATGGTGCACAAAACCTACATAACCTTGGTTTTGTGTCCGTTTTTTTTTTTTTTCCCATACTTCCTTTTAAAGCATCCAATACCTGATCATAGCTAATCACTACAGAAAAATGGAAGCTTGAACATACATCACCAAGCAGAATGCATGTATATCTGCTGTTCCTCTCTTTGAAATGGTCAAAACAACGTCAAAGTGATTCTAACACTTGTATTCTCAAATGTTAACACAGACTCATAAACAGCATTAACCGCTTTCAAGGTGTTGTTGTGTAATCTATCTTCAAGATATTAGCTTCACCTGCTTATCCTTTTGCTAACTGAAAAAAATCAAACTAACCAATCGAATCCTGCAGTCTTCCAGAAAGATTTGATATCAATTCAAAAGGACAAAGAGGAGGAAATTGAAATGATCCACTTGCTCATGTCTCCCTGGAGCTCGATTACCTAAAACACACACACACACACACACCCCTCCTTATTTTTTACCACTGTTTAACGCTGTTTTATCTCTTGTTTCCCGACAGCTGTCTTATTCTCTAACCAACATTTTCTTCAACATCTTTCTGAATGAATTCTCTGTTACCCTGTCTCAATATTCCCAGTCGGCCACATTCAAGAAGCCTTTCCCTGAATGTGTATGGGTAATGGACACTGTCCAAGAAAGAGACCACTGTCTGTCAAGAAGGATATTAAGACAGATGTAGAAAAAGGCAGAAGTTACATTGACTCAAAAGAGGAGAGAAGGGTCGGGGAAGATTTAGTTATCCAGAGCAGAGAGCCGCGCTTATGCTTCCACTCGATCAAGATGCTAAAGATGAAATTGAAAACATCCCCTTGAAACAACCATTGTTCAGTATGTAGAGCTTGATTTTGTCTAACGAGTTCATTCTTCCTTCTTGTAAGCAAAGCAATGACCAAACTAACCGTTCCTGTTTGCATAAACATGTAAAATAATTATGGAAAAAGGGATTGCGTTGCTGTCCGCAGTTGCTCGAAAGGAAGTTTTTCCAAAGACACAACAGTTACATACTGGGTTTTGCAAAAGCATACCTTTTAAAACCTTCACATTTTGTCATTTTTTAACCAGTTACCACCAACCATAGACCAGTACAAAGTATACCAATGCTTTTTCTTCTCAACTCTGACCAACATCCACTATCAGTGCTGAAGAAAGGCAGTCCCGCAACATGCTGCCACAGTTGAGATTTTTTGCCCAGAACTTGGGAAATTGGTTCATAAACTCACTCTGCTCTAAACTTCCCTGTAAAATTTTTTCTGATCAGCCCTGTGACTTTCTTGGTTTTTATGATGCTGTTTGTTCACTAATATTCTCCACCAAACCCCTAAAGCCTTTCCACAACAGTACTGCACACTGAGATTAAATTATATACAGTTGGGCCCCTGTTTACCTAATGGGTGACTTTTCAAGGCAGTTAGAAGCAGTAGAGTTTATTAAGGGTATCACAGTAAATGGGGCAAAACACATCAAACACCAATCTCATTTTTTTATTTCTACAAAATGTTGGAAACCATGTTTCATTTGCTTTCCACTTGGCAACTGCGCACTACTTGATGTTGGTCTATCACTTACCCCTATGTGATAGTCTGAAGTCTGGCAAGGCGCTGTCTGTCATTATACAATGAATAACTTCAGAGACCAAGTCATAAAGTAAACATAGGAGTAAACATTAATTTTAATGCAGCACTTCATCTAATAGATGTGACATGTTTCTCCAGGCGGGCTTCTCTATTACTTAATCGGTCATCTAATTGATGTCATATATTTCTTAATGATTAGGTTGTTAAACGGCCATTATTCAGAAAGTCAAACAGTAATAAAGAATTTGACTGTAGACGCACATCAGCGCACTGTGGTGAAGCTAGTGGATGATCGGTGCCCTGATGTGACCTTCTTGGCTCGTCTGAAAGAAGCGCTCCACTTAAACTTCGCTGGTCCTTCGTAATTGAATTAGTCTGCTCAATTATGTAGAGGCAGGCCTGTCCTCATTATACGGCGCTATTAAAACACAAGAACCAAGCCAAAGGGGAGGGGAGAGGGAGCAGTTACTGAGGAAAGGAGTGAAGAGCTAAAAGTTATTTTAGTAAAGCATAAAATTTTATGGCTTTGTCTTCAAACTGTCTGCCACATCTGCGCAACGGTGCCGTACATGAAGGATGTCCCCATGCATCTTCTGCACTTTACCTCCCGGCTGATCGCTCGGAAAATGTTAAGGCAGCAGTTTTGACAGAAGTTCTCTTTGTTTTTCAACGGCTTCCCATAAAATCACGACGCTGATCTCCGCTAGCTGACGTGCTACTTTGAGGAACCAAAAATGTTTATTCATCTGCAGCGCGTTTTTTTCTCCCCCCCGATCAGGGGAGAAGTTCTGATGTCCAAGACGTCAGCTGCCATCTGATTCCTGTCTCCTCGACTCATTGTTCTTTCCTTTTCTTCTCATTTTTTCAGGATCAACTGAAGACCCTCCAGAGAGGCTACAAGCATGTTAATGATGAAGCTCTGCGGCTGCAGAGGTGAGTTGGTTCCTACACACACACATTCATAATGTAATACACTGAATGAGCTCTCTGCTTCTGTGGAGAAAACAGACACAAACACACAGACAGTTTTTCTGCTCTTGGGACCCAGTCATCGCTGTTTAATTACCTGAAACCCAGATTGAACCCGTATTTCTGTGTCCTTTGACTGTCCTCTCTCCTCTCCGGGCCAGTAATCATCTGACTATGGACCTAGACAACAACATCAATATCAACCTGCCGCCTATGGAGACTAAAGTGTTGATGTGAGTATACAGTTCAAAAGGCTGACCAATAGATTCAGTTACAGCAGGAAAAAAGTACACATTTTCATTCACATGTTTACCATTGCATTGTGTCATTTTCTTACCATCAGAGAAAAGTACATTTACCTTAAAAGGCTGGTATTATGTATTTTCCAGGAACATGGTGCCATTTTACAGCACAATCAGTTAACTATGTTACTTTCAGTTGTTGTATAAATGCTGTATATATCAAACATGACTTCATAGTTTGACACTTTGAAATTGGGCCTCTGTCTCTTTAAGAAGCTCCTGCTTTTTCTGACGCTCCGATATCATCACAAGAATGCTTCTCATTATGTTGCTTACAACTGTTCTTAGGAGCGTTGGACTGAGACGTAACTTGTATGATGAGCTCCTCAAATGAGCAAGTTCAATCAGGTGCTGCCACTAGTCTGGAGGAGCTCAGTGGAAAAATGCAGTGTAAGAATGCTCTGTGAGTTTAGGGACTCTAACTCCAAAGTGGAGCTTTCTGGAAATAAGCAGCCCTTTGTGGCATTAAGAGTTTAGGCACGCTTGAGGCAGGCAGGAGAATAAAGGATTTCTCAAACATGCATGAAAGAATCAAAGCAACATCAAATTAAACTAGTGACAGTAAAGATCAGAAGGAAAGCCTGATACAATTTGAATCAGCATTTTGCATCTTCAGCAAATCTGGAAAAATCTAGAATTTTATTTAGGTATTTTACAGTTCTGGAACAGTATGAAAAAGTTTAAGAAAACATCTAGATTTTTAAGACCTTGCTCCCTGTAGCTGATGATGCATATCTAAGTCTTGAAAAATACCTTGCTCCACCCAGCCTGCACATTGATCTACCCAGTCATCTTTCCATTTACTATCCATTCATCAATTTGTTTTTGGGACCAACTTTCCATTGATCCGTCTGTTCACCCATCTATTCATCTATCCATATGTTTTCATCCATCTATCAGTCCATCCATCCCACCGTCTGTCTGTCCATTAATAAATCATCCATCCATTCATCCGTCTGTCGATTTAGCCACTTTAACAACCTTTCATCAATGCATATGTCCATTATTTTGTTTATTTATCCATTTATTTATCAGTTCATCAATGTTTCATCCATTTATAGACCTGTATGTGTGCCAATCAGCCCATCCAAATATCTGTTTGTCCATGGTCTGTCTGTGGATTCATCCATCCATACTTTCAGGTTGATAAATTAATGGAAACCCTTTAAAGCTTAAATGGAAAATAACTTTAGCACAAGATTTTATATTTAGTTTCCGCGTGCACTGATGACTCTCCTCAGTCTTCATTGCTGCACTCTCGCAAGGTTAGAAAGTCACAGATCCAGGTCAGAAAATATGGAATTTTTAAGTGTTAGTAACTTCTAGCACTTCTAACTCATGAGTCATGAGAAAATATGCTTATTTAGCTGTGAAGCTCTTTTGCAGAAAGCTTGCATCATAATCCTTTGTTGTGCTTCATCACGTTTTGTCTTCATCTCGCTGCGTAGCATCCAGCGGGCTTGGCGAGGCTTCCTGCAGAGACAGGAAGTGGAGAAACGGAGCCCATCCCCACCTTCACTCTCCTCCTCTGACAAGATGAGCATGTCGATCAGCATGATGACCCTGTCAGACGGCAGCACCCCTGTAAGTCATCCGAGTGTCACACATACTCGCCATTAAAATATCAGGCATGCAGATGACATGTCAACATGTGTTTATGGCGGCTGTATGAGTGTTCGTGTATTAGATCGTTGCAAAGATGTGACATTCTGCTTGCTGCTGCTCTATTTTCTCTGCGTTGGAGGAAAAGTTTCAACAGCATCAAAAGATGATGAAAAAAAATAACGTGTTTTCTGCTTTATTTCTATATAAACTTTGTGGAAGTCGAACTAAGAAAAAAGTCTCCAGGGCAATTACACAGGCAATAGCATTTCGAGTACAGGTGGAAAAATAAGTGGTTTGATCAGCGCTGCCTTGGTAACACAGACACCTTGTGTTTCAGGTTGCTAAAGAAAAAGCAAATTACAATGTTTAGGCTTCTGTTGGAAGTTTTTTCTTTTGCTAAGTTTATGTCAATTTTTGCTCCATTATGGTGCACAACCTGTACTTAGCCTTGATGATGAATATAATAGGTGGTTCTGGTTAAATTTCTACTATTTAGGATTGTCTTGCCATTTTATCCACATCAGCGACTATTAAGCAGACAGTGCTTTTGATTGAAGACTCAGTAGTTAATTACTTTTTCCACTTACAAATGTTAAATGAGAATAAAAACACAACTGGCTAATGAGGCACGGATTGTCTGTGTGGGTATATAACAAAATGCATTCTGCTTTGGACTGAGGCCTTGGGTAAAAAAAAGGCTCCTGCTGTCAGCAAGCAAACAGTAAACATTTTGGTTGGCAAACCAATTTTTGCATGTCTAAAGAAGGTTTCCGAAGTTTCCGAGCTGAATTGAAGTTGCAAGAGTTTAAACATGTTGTGCTTATGCAATATGATCTCCTCTTGTTAAATAAGTAAATGTGTTTTACTTGGATCATCTTAAATTTCTATGTGATTCGCCAGTACAGTGGCACTGCATACAGTCTGAACTGTTACTGTTTTAGCCAATCTAAACATGTCTCTTCCTGGTGTGAGGGGATTTTCTTCTTACTTTTTCCCTCTGGTGATGTCTGGAATAATGATAATTGTCTTGCAAACAAATGCATGGCGGTGGTTACTGATAGGAGTGGGCTATGTGTAATTTTCTCTGCCTGGTGACTTTGATGGAAGAAGTTGGTGGTGCAGTAGTTTTGAGACTTGGAATTAATTGCAATTGAACCCACCTGTCAAGACATATGATTTTCACAATAAGTTGCCTCAGAAGTGTTTGCTGAAGATATATAATCATAAAATCTGTCCATTATGGTTCAGCCTTGTCCTCTTTACAAACTGCATATATGCATAGATTTCTTGTAAATGCATAGATACATAGATTTCTGCATTTCTTGAAATCTATCCAGTGTTTTCATTGACAGCTCAAACATTTTGCTTCAGCCACACAGAATAAAAGTAAACACATTTAAAGCAAGAGTTTGATAAAAAAAAAAAGTGCAACAAGAAAAAAAAAAATAGACATACCCAAATTGTTAAGTGGACGGCAGTTGTGTAGGATTTTATCAAGTCAGAGGACTCCAAAGAGCTTTACACTAAAATCAGTGATGGTGTTAAAAGACAATATGGCCAAAGCTGCCTTGGGGCAAACTGACAGAAGTAAGACTTTGTAATCAATAAGCCCAAACCTTCTGACCACAAAGCAGGTCAGGTATCTCCCCCAAAGGCACAACAGCAAGGTGACTGAAATGTATGGAGCAGGGGATCAAACTGGCAACCATTACCTCCTGAGTCACTGCCTCCCCATATGAGGCTAGAAACATTTTTCCTGAGGGCAAATTTTACATTGTTTGAATGACAATTAACAACACAACAGCTAACTAAGAGAAAAACTCTACATTTAGCTAAGAGATTTACTGTGACCATTTACAGAAAAGAAAAAAAAAGTTTGGTCAGAAAGTTGAAATTGATCTAATTTCATAAACGCCACAACTTTTCCATCCTGTGCTGCAAATGTTTAAGTTATCATTTTACTCAACAGTGTGTGTGTGTGTGTGTGTGTGTGTGTGTGTGTACATGCGTGTGTGTGGGATGAATATCTGACCATATTTTAACTTTATTTTCATTTTAATGATAAGTTTCTAACACCTTTATGGAGATTTTAGAGTTCAACGTTGTTAAGTCCTACCTAGGAAAACTGTACATGTAGCACTGAGTTTGCCCAGAAGAGGGCAGCAAGTTCTAGTTAAAATTCTCTCAGATTGCAAACCCAAATCCAATCCCTTCTTAAAGACTAACTATAAAAGGATTTAATCAAAGACATTCACAAAAGCACACATTTTCACCCAGCAAAGACACAGTGACAGTAAAAATCTGTACAACAGCCATTCTCATTCAGACCGACTCCTCCACCTGCCACGTCACGAAACGGTAGATAAATCCTCTGGATTTTCTCCACTGCCTCTATTGTGGTCATTATAATTCTACGCCGGCATTGTCTGCACGCTGCTGGCTGAATAGCAAGTGTCTGTACACTTACCTGCTAATCCCTGAGGCTGAAGTCAACAGGCAGGTTACATCTCAGAGATGGCTAGGATTGTGAGATTTAGGCGGTAGTTGTCCGCTCAGTTGCTGCTGGAGGAGACTGTTTGATTTAGATTCTTGTAGATGACGAAGGGGTTAGATCGCTTATGACAGAAGACAATTGAGAGTGGCGAACAGCAGAAATAAGTATGTCCTGACAGATACCCAGTGGGTGTACAGTTCATGAAGTCATCCAGGATGTTTATGCTCTACACACATTCTTACTGTATATAGATATATAGAGCTTTCTATATATCTATATAATATAACAGACAGTGGTTCTAGTTGAGATCCTTTGGGAAGGCAGGGAATTGCTTAGCTCAGTGACTTAGACCTGCCGACAGGGGCAGATGATCATCACTGAGAGAAAGCCAGAGTGAATTGTATGAGTGCATTAGGACCCTAAGGTCAAAGAAGATGGAGCAGAAAAGAGGAGGGGAAGATGAAAAACAGACTTTAGTTCACTGGTTGAATGTGCTGATTCTGTAGATCTGCTCTCTTTCTCTCTCTCTCTCTCCCTCTCTGTGTATCAAAGGGAGGCTCAGCTTTTCTTTCCATATTGAGTGATTCAGTTTTTTTTCCTTCCATACAGTTGATGGATTACAATAGTCCGATATGAACTCTGCCTCGCTTCACAAACTGTCACTCTCTGTCTGTTTCTCCCTTTCTTCTCGTTGAAATATTTCTTTACAGTAATGCTTTCTGCTCCCCCATGTTTGAATTTCTCCCAGTTTCATTTCTGTTGAGCCAGCTATTCATCCTCAGTGTGCACAGGCACAAACACAAGCACTCACCAGCAATGGGGTCATATTTTTTTTTCTCTCCCTGACACACAAAGATGCAGAAACCATCTCTAAAGTGATTGGATTTGTAACCTTTGCGACTTCAATGCCAGTCTTTGACAAAAGCAGACTGTATAACAGAGCCTGAAACAGTGTCTTGGAAAAAATATGTATACTCGGTATGTTTGGTTTTTTTAAACTTTTTTGTATGTTTTCTCTGAATTTTTTTTTTGTGATAGTCCAACACGAAGTAGTGCAGACTTGTACATTAGAAGAAAAACTGATTATTTGAAAATGTTTGTATTAGGGCGGGGTCATAAGTCAGTTTTATCAGTAGTCAGATTTTCGGTTTTTGAAGATTTAAATTTTTGTAAAATGTGGATTTTTTTTTTTTTTTTAAACTAGTGCACTTCTTGGGTTTCCGTAGTTGTCAGGATGATGTCAGCACACTCATGTCAGCCATCTTGTTTGACAAGTGTGTTTTACAGCTTCTGATTATTTGAACCTTGAACTCAGGTCAACTCTGCGACAAAATACAAGACGCAGGCTTAAATTATAAGAAGATGAGGTGATCTGAATACAGGACGTTACTGGTTCAAGACTTGTCGGAGTCAGCAAGAAAATGTATGTGACTATTACAGTCCAAAATGTGCAAATGTTAAAGGGGCATGAATACTTTTGGAAAGCATGTATGCTGGTGTCTGTATGAAGGGACTTTTTGTTTGTTCCTTTGATCAACATGCAACTTTCGTCTGCGAAACTGGTCTTTCACGCTGTAACTTGGATATCTCTCTTTGTGATTGATCCCTGTGCGCTGTAATAGCACCGCTGAGGGAGGCAGAATTATGAGTTTCATTAAAGGGGGAACCTAACAAAACTCTGGCCTTTATGCTCAGATATGAATCAGCTGTCTAAATTTTATTGTTTCATCATACTGTGTCACGTTGGCACAGCCAGCCAGACCACCTGCACGCACACATGCACGGATGAGAGGCGCGCGGACACACAGGCCACTGCAGCTTCAATTTTACACTGTCGAGAAGACAAATGCCCTTTTATTACAAGGCATCAATCAAATTGTGTTTAGGGGTGAGGGAAATGTTTTTTTTCTGGCAGCGTTGCCTCTAAATTACGTGAGGAATGAGAATCCGGAGGGGACGCTCCGAGATGCTTGGAGTCTGGACATTAGTTTTAAATCCAGTTTGTTTTTAGGATTTCATTCTACATTTTGCATTGTGAGTATGGGAGCTGTCCATGGCTTTGGTGCTGATCGTACATCGGGGGGTGTAATAGCCGTGTTATGACACTAGAGGGAGGCCTTGTCTCAAAATGGCTGGTTTGTGTTCTGTCAGCAGATTGTTTGGAAGGAGCAGCATGGTTGACATTTTTCAGAAAACAGGAAATTCAAGACCTAAAAAGGAACGAAGCATTCAACTTTTCTTGTCTACTTTGTGTATGTGAATGCGTAACTCAGTTAGATTTCCTCTCCTGTTTGTTTGGAACATAAAAGGAATTAAATCATGGAAAAGTCATAGTGCATAAAACGAGCTGAAGACATCCGTTAACTGTCTATACCTGCTCATTCATGTGGGTCATGAAGGAGCTGGTGCCTAAAGTCAGGTAGTCACTAGACTTGAGCTACTCCATGTACAGGCCATCAGTCTATCACAGGTAAACACAGAGAGACAAGGGGCAAGAAATACACACACATTTTCTCTCAAACTTATACCTATCATGCATGTTTCTTGACAGTTTAGCAAAGCCGGAGTACTGGGAAAGAATCCATCCTTGCACAGAAGAGGTGGCTGGGATTCCAACCCAGGACTGCTCTGCTCCAAGGAAATAGCGTTAACAACTACACCATCATGGAGTCAGCGTAAAATATTTTCAGTGATATTACTTCAGGTCATCAAAGGCAGTTTTGTGTTTTGTTGGAACTGAGTGTTTATTTTTAGGCAGTTGGTAGCCCGGTTGCCTTGCAACAAGAAGGCCTCGCGTTGGAATCCCGTTCTGCCTGGAGTTTTCATGGTCTCTCTGTGCATGCTTGGGCTGGCAGATAATTTCATAAACAGCCAATTGTAAGTGCTAAAAACAAAAAAAGCATTCTTTATGGAACCCGTCAATCCAGTCGCCATGTTGTCCACAGGGAAGGCAGAGGTAGTTAAAAAGTTGTTTTGTGCAGAGCACCACGATGGAGAAAAGCATCATCAATGAAAAACCTTTATTCATTTTAGACCTTTGAACATCTAAGGGTTCCTCAAAATGAGCTAGAGAGTATATCGATGAAGAAATGTCTAGATTTCCCTCTTGGCAAAGTAAACGTACTGTGCATGCACACACATCCTTGTGCTTCTATGAAAACTGAAAGCTTTGGATGGACTTCCATCCATTTTTGTAACTGCATTTATGCCTAACCCTAACCATTACTAGTCTGTTAACCAAAACCTAATGCACATCAGACCTCTAAACCTAAACCCTGAGCCTAAACAAGGGAGTCCACCAAACTCTGGTCCCCATAAGACCCATTGGTCTTCAGAAGGTTAGTAAATATGCCAGAAATTGTCCTATATGGGATAATTAAATGAGGTAAACACACAAGAACGTCTGAGGTTTATAGAAAAAGTATTGAACTTTAAATTGAATTTGATCTGCTTTCAAACACACATACTTGAGAGACAACTTTTCAGAAGCAACAGAGGACAAGAATCAGACAAAACTCTTAGGCGTTCAAAGGAGACAGTGTATGCTTAATATTATTTCAGAGTTTGATACTAAACCACATTTAAATTCTAGGATTACTCTTTGAACCAGTACTTCTTCGAATCCCCCACTGAGAAGTCAGCAATGTCTGCTCTTCGTAGCATTTATATTTCCCAGAACTCTTCTGAACCCCACAGACGGATGACTGATGCACCAGTGTATGTGTGTGTTGACTGGTGAAGGGCACAGAGGTCCAAATGAGCCCATCTGCCATGCTAAGGTGCTTTGAGACCGGACCGAGCAGAAGTGGGGTCGTCTCTTCTGTCTGCCAGCTGCTGTGCATCTCCTCCTCCCATTTCCATCAGCTCTCCTTCTCCTCTCCTTCCCCTTTCTGACATGTTAGAGCTTAATTCTGGCCTTCCTCTTTTTATAGTTAATGTCTCATTTTCCCGTCTTCTTCATAAAGGATATTGCTCTCTCTCCCTCACTCTCTGGGCCCCTCGCCCACTCGCTGTGTTTCAGTCCGTCTCTTTATCACTCGCTCACCCTCCCACTGTTCTCTTGGCTTTATCAGGTCAGGCAGCTGCTGCAGCGGCTGCAGCTGTGGAAGCCTGGCAGGAGAGATAAAATAGGTTAGGCAAAGTTTAGGAAACTTTCGCAAGGTTACTGTATGCCCCCACCACCTCTCTTTTTTTGTGTTTGGCACAGAGATATGAGACATTCAGTGGGATTGCGCTGCAAATTTAGGTCCTTGGGTTAACCTCCGGGTCTGCGCGGAGCTGTCCTGAAATAACCCACTGACTTTTCTGCAGCCGCCTCTCATTCATCACTATACAATGCATTAGAGGTTCAGCAGATTACTGAGCCAGCAGGCTGCACAGCTTGTACCCTCCGCCGAAGCATTTAACCTGTCGCGCTGGTTTTACCCCCTTCTAATCCAGTGTGGGGAGCAAATTGTTGCTCCATCAACGAGCACGCATATTTCTAATCTGTGCAGCCTTTAAAAAACCAAAAAAAACATTTTATTACTGTAAATAGAAGAAAGTAGGGAAGCATGTAAGTTTCTGTCACCGAAATAGAACAGCGACTTCGCCTCAGGCTCACTGTGCCCCTGTTCTATTGTATTTACAGTATGTTATCCCCATGGTGAACCCTTCACTGTCAAGTAGACAAATGGAAATTTTTAGTTTGGGCTCTTACAGTGTTCTCCTAATATGAGTCAAATACAGCCTTGTGAAATTATTCATATCCCTTGAACATTTTTCAGAATTTGTGATGATGCAACTCCAAATTTTGATGTGCTTTACTGGGATGTTATGTAAAATATCAATATATTATTTATTTATTTATTTATTTATTTGCTTTAGAGACCTTTATTGACAATCACCAGATAGAAAATGAGGGAAGACATGCACCGAAGGTCCGAGAGTCAGGAATTGAACCCAGGATGGCTGCATTGAGGATTATAACCTCTCTACTTGTGTCGTTTACTCTACCTCTACACCAGGCAAATTTACACTGGAATTGAAATAGTCCATGGTTTAAATCAAAAGTGTCCTGTGCTCATATATTAAGTTCACCCAGGTCAACATTTTGCTTTTCTTCCAACAATTGCTGCAATTTTTGGGGTTCACACATTTACATAAGAGGCCAAAGGTTTTTTTAGACCCTTCTTTTTTTTTTCCGCAGATATAGCAGCTGTAAAGAGCAATTTTCATGTCTTGCTTTCAATTGGATTTAGGTCTGAACTTTGACTGGACCATTCTAAAACATGGCCTAGAGCTGCTGTGCCACCAGAAGGTGAATCTCTCCCAAGTCTCAAGTGTTTTTAAAAGGTTTTCCTCCACTTAGTTTTTGGTACATAGGTCAAAATGTTTCATCTTAGTCTTACCTGGTCACAGCACTCTTTTCATCTTGTGTTCTAGACATGGCTAGTGGCAAACTACAATCTAGACTTCTTATGTCTTTCTTTCAAAAACGGCTTTTCTCTTCCCAGTCTTTCAAAATGACCAAATCGCACAGCAAATAATTGCGGATCTTTTCAACTTCTTCACGGATCAAGCTGTCAGTTTAAGTTGCCTAACATCTCCTGGTTAATTTGAAGATGTGTAATACAAACGATTCTCAGATGCTTGGTTATAATGTTGTTGTTTTTAAACTAGCCCTTCTCTGAACTCCCTCTACTCCCAACCCAGTTTGGTCTTTGCTATTCATAATGCTGTTTATTTTCTAGTTTTTGTGAGACAAACCTCTGGAACCTTCACAGAACAACTGTATGTAATATGCAGGTAGTCTGCATTTACAAAATAGGTGGTTTCTAAAGACTGCTTTGCAATTTTATTTGTAAAATTGATTTGAAAACCACATATTTGAACTAACTTTGTGTCAGCGTGTCACCATAAAATACATGGAAGTTGTGGCAGAAACATTACAAAATGTGAATCAAACTGTCTCAACTAGTTCTCCATCACTGTGAATAAATAGTTTTTTCTCATTATTCCTTAAAGAACCTTAATGTTATACTTAATCATCACATTGCAAACTAAATCAGTGCTATAGGATGTAGCCACCTCTGCCTTTTCTACTTTCCACTTCATTGTGGAGCAGAACATCCCATTAATGATTTATAGTAATTATGCAAATGAAACATAAGGCCTTAGAAATTAATGCTAGCCCCCACTGGTCTCTTCATCGCTGGAGGGGATAGTTGTAACTGGAGCCAACATTTTCACAATCCTGTTACTGTAATACCAGGGACAATGCAAAATAAAACCCAGGTTAGAAGCTTAAGGACTGCCTCAAATTAGTTTTGGGCTTATTTAAGCCTCATAGAGGCAGTTCACGTGTTTAATCATTTATTTTCATTAGGTGCAAATGATTGGAAAGGTTTTCCCACACATGGGTTGTAATCTGTATCTGCTCCTCCAGAGTGATGCTGTGTCTGTAGGCTGCAGATTTCATTGACCTCCTCCCTCTTGTCGAATTCTTTTTAGCGAGATAAAACGTTCGGCGGGGTGTTGATGCCGGTGTGGGAGTCTGGGGTCTTTGCTTTTATTGTCTGAGTTAGCTTTGCGCCGTGACAGGCCCGACAGGATGTAGGAAGAGTGCTCTAACACACCAACCGGGTTATTGATTGGCAGATTCATTAGTGATTTCACACCACATTATACAAAGACAGGCCAGGTTTTAAATATGGTTGCATGAGAACGTCAAGTCCTCCAGGCAACGCCCATGTCGGAACTGATTGAAAAGAACGTCGGTGCGCCAAGTTTCCCTGTTGAAGGCTTCAGCCGCCCCTGCAGACATGTGAAGGACATTCATATGACTCTTATAATTATGTGTTCGGGAGATGGAGCCCTGTGTGTAATAATGTCTGATGGGGGGCAGCGAGGTCTGACTGTCTGCTAATCACCTGCCAGCGAAGTGTCAAGTTCAACATGCGCCCTTTCACACCTGGGACCTGTCATGTCATCCATTCTCTGAAGTGTGTAAAACAAATTACCTCTGTGTGACATGCCTCATGTGATAAGGGTATGAGTCTGAACCGGATGGTTGCAGATCTAAATGTACAGTGCCTCTTAAATAGCGCAGTGTCACGGCCATCGCATTATAAAAATGGAATTACCTTTAAAGGCCAGGTTAATCTGATTTCAAACCCCTGGCAGTGAAATCTACACTGTCTTCTCGTTTTGTTGTTCATCAGATAGTTTCAGCACTTGCTTTACAGTGACGTCACCATGGGTTCTGCATTGTCCTGGAAGCTCCACAGGAGGTCACTGTTCTGCTTTGTAGAGGCCAAACGAGCAGGGAGGAGTTCAGCTCCACTAAAAAGCCTCTGTCATACTGGATCTGCTCTCTGCTGTGGAGGGCAGTCTCTATTGGATATCAATTACAGTATAAAGCTGGAATTTAAAGTGCACTGTTTCAGAAAATGTGATGCAAATTGCTGCAACTTGCACACACTCTTTATTCTGCTGCGACACTTGGAATTTGTTAGCATGCTTCTTCTCTTTCAGTTTGATAACACCAATCAAGAGCCTCTTATTGCTGGATAAAATGTCCTCACATGAACTTTGCCATTCCAACAAAAAAAGATAGGTGGTGGTATTATTTTTAGCATCTCTCCCCTCCCTCCTCCCTTGCCTTTTTTTTCTCCTTGAACCTTTTAATTTCACGACACTTGAATGAAATATTAAAGAGAGCTTCAAGATGACGTCGGACTTGTAAAGACGCTGCTGGGTTTTTCCAGCAAGCTTTCTATTTATAAATCCTCTCCCTCCCTTTTTATTCTTCAGCTTTGTTTGATTTTAAAATCGGCTCCAGTTTGGCTTGCAAGCATGTGCACGTCCATTTATGTTACTAAAATATGTAAGGAATTTAGAGTGGTGCCAACAAGGAAGATTTAGAAATAAGATGTGGAGAAAGTACATAATGTCAACCATTCATATCCAGTATTGGAGCATTTCTGCTACAACATATGCTGTGCAACAAGTTGTCATGGAGATTCTTACCACAGTCTTGTACAAAGTCTCGCACAGCAGCCAAACCTATAGGCCTTTTCCAGCCAGAACCAGTTCTCCACTGGTTCTACAAATGAACCGGCCTTGATTTCCACTAATTGACAATCAGAGCCAAATCATTAGCTCATCATAAACGTTTCATTTATTTAATTCCCCTGTTTAGTTCAGTGTTTATGTGAAGGATTGGAGTGCATGGAGACAGTGTAACCACACAAACTAATAGCATGTCCAAACATCTCTTCAAACAAATGCCTTAAGATACCCACCTCCATCTTAGTTAATACTGTTTCATGTCACTAATGTTTCTCAAACAGCTTTAGAAATAGCTAACTTCACTCTTCTTCCCTCAGTAACAGAGCCTACACTGAAGACTGTTGTTGTCAGGTCCACCTGATACGATTTTACTTGTGGTGTTTTCACTATTTGGAAGAAAAGATTGAATTTATGCTTTTATTTTCAAAAAGTCCAGTAAGGTGAGCTTGCTTTATTTGTAGGCCACTAAGCTCAATTAGATAGGTCCAACAATCTTCTAAAATGTCCCGTTTTCTTAAAGCCAACAAGAGCTTTAAGCTATAGCTGCTAACTATGTCATTCTAAATACAACTTTATTTCTGCTCATGCAGCTAGCTGTAGCGAACTGCTGGCTCTAAACTATTAATATTATTATTAGCAATGCTATAGTCTTAAAATACTGTAGATCACCTAAACATCAAAGTATAAGGTTCTTTGAGTTAATTTCAGCCGCCTTTGTCGAGTTGTTGATCACTGCTATAATTGATTGATTAAAATTGATAATTAATTTCTAATTCAGCCAAAAACTTACATAGTATTTCACACTTTTGAAATGCTATTTGAAATGCATACTAAGTTTATCAATTCATCTAAACTACCAGTAATCCTAATTAATTTACAGCTAATTTGTTTCACATCTTTTTCAAATCTTTTGACTGATTTGATTAAAAAGTTTTTTATACAAATGCTGTTGGTAGCATTTACCAAAATACAAAAGTGTGTCTCATGAAGTACACCAGAAGCCCTTCTGTAGTTCATTAACTCTGCGCTGCCAGTGGATTTGTGTTGCCACCAATGCAACACTTTACACAGGCGAGAGTAAAAACTGCTCCATGTTCCCGACTGCCTTCCTGTATACCCGGTGCAAGCTGGGACGATTCCTAATTAACTGGGAGAGCAGTGGTGTGCATTGCTCTCACATACACCAGCACTTACACAGGCACATAGAAGGAGGAGAGAGGTAAGGAAAAATGTGCTGCTATTCATCTGTTCATGACACTTTTTTTTTTTTATCACACACATTGTACCTCAAGAGCTGTGAGATCTGTGGATGTGGGGAGGGTGCAAAAGAACAGCCTGCAGCACTGTTCATATCCAGCCTCATTTAGCCAGATACCACTCCTCTATTATCAGCAGGATCATTATCCGCCCAACTTCCTGCCCCTACTGACTCACTCCGATTCTGACTCAAGGTGGAAAGCTGAAATATCACATGCAGCACTCATGCTCACCTAGAATTCCTGTATTCTTTTTACACGAGAACCACAGAACTAAAAATAGTTACCTTTCAAGTGTGTGCTTGCGGAGTATTTTTTTGCCACAGTTTTCCTGTGGCAAAAAAAAAAAAGACAAAATGAGGTTAGGACTACTGTTTGTGTGCATGAGGATGTGTGTGTGTGTGTGTGTGTCTTAGTTCTGATACCATTGAGGTGTAGGCCGCTGCTGAAGACTTATACTAGGACCTGGAAATGAAGAGATAAGAGATTGTTTGCACGTTATGTAAATAAACTTAATGTTTTTTGGTCCATCTCAAAGTTAGATATCAAGTCTAAGTGAAGTCACAGGTCTAAGAGGAGCAAGTCAAGTTTCAACTCTTTCACCACAAGTCCAAATAAGTCTTAATGTTTGAGTGTCAAAAATAAATTTGGTTTCAAATGTTTAAGGTCCAAGTCTAAAGATATTTTAGGTCTTTTAAGGGGAAGGTCAAAATGAAGTGTTGAATGTTTTCTCAGTTTAGCACCTTTCCCAATTCAAGAATCACTAATGTGTTTATAAGAAAAAATATATATATCTACAAACTAAAACCAAAAAGAAAAAGGTTATGAATAAGGTTCAAATGTAAATAGTCTAAAATAGTAGAAATAATTCAATGCCAGTTTCTGTCTTATATCAAAAAAGAAGTATTTTTATTTTAAAGAATGAAAGTACTTTAAATAATGACATTGAGAAAAGTCATTGGTGGCAAGCAAAGTCATTGTACATAACTTGTTAGTAAATTATAATGCTAGAACAAACTTTAATGAATTGCTATGGACTATTTATCTCTATTGTCTACGAACATCTCTGGGTTTTTAAACCAAGCGTACCTTTTAACAAGCTAATGTGTGTGTCCCTGTCAGAGTTCACAGAGCATTAACCATTCCAACACTGCATGTCTCAACAGGATAATAATTAGCCCCAAAAAGATCAGCGAACGATGGCAAACTAACCCCCTACGCTGCCATCCTTCCTCATAAAGAACTAACTTCCTTTGACTTTCTCTGCTCTTGCCTCGTCAAAGTGACAGCTTTTTCCCCCACCATGCTGCTGTGATTTTCCTCGACTAGGTCTGAAGTCATATTTCTGCGAAGTTCTCCATGTTGTTATTCAACTTGAACAATCCCACTGCTTATTCAGCCCTGAGAGATCCCACTAATAGTCACAGTGAGTGCTGAGGCATGGAACGGTGGGTTACACTAAACTGACTCTGGAAATATAAAAGACAGCCCACATACGCTACCAGACGTGGGCTGGCTGCGTGTCTGCGTGTTTGAGCGCGTGTGCGCTTGCTCTCTCAGATGTGACCATCTAAGCTGTGATTTTTATTAGAATACTGAACATTCAGTCTGTTTGAGAAGGAAAGGAAAGAGTGAGACTAGGGGGGATTTTGTTTCTTGGTTTATTGGCTTGGCGTTTAGAGCCTGAAAAAAAAAAAAATCCAGAGAAGAACCAAAGAAAGAAAATGTATTGAACAGAAGGGAGATAAAAAGAGGAGGGAAAAAAACTATTCTTCTTCCCACTGAGTGGTCTCGTCTCCTGAGAAAAAAACTGATTTGTGTTTAATAAAAAGGCTTCTTCTCTTTCTTGTACTCTTTTTTGTGCTCTTTCTTTCTCCTCGTAACCTAACTCTCTCACCCATAAAATCCATTTGGGTAATGCTTTCTGCATACAAAGAATGATAAGGGACTAGATAAAAGGCAAAATCCTCCAAAGACAAACTACAATGTAATGTAAATCTCTACTTTCTCTACTATTAGTCTACATTTCACAGTATGTCAAAATAAACTTTAGCTTTTTAGTCACTTAAGATTAGCTATTGTATTTGGTAAAACCCTTTTCACCTCTGCCTACAAACCTACCAGAGGGCTGAGATCACAGTTTTGTTTTGGCCATTATAAATCAAATTGACTTTATTCCCCTTAAGCCAATTTGGATTTTGGTTTAAAGTCATTGTCTATTTGGAAGAACCACTTGTGCCCAAGCCTTAACTTTCAGGCTGCTTTAAAATTTCTATTTCAACAATCCCTCCCACAGCTAAACACCCACACAGCATGATGCTGCCACCCCTGTACTCCACTGTCGTGATGTTCTCTGGCATGTAAGTGTCCTCCTTTTTTTTTTTCTCACTCAAAACGTAATAATGGTCATTACACTTCGCTTAGTTTTATCACACTCCTCAAAATGGTGTCATCATCTGGGCTTTGCCACACTGTTCAATGGAAAAGAAAGTCCTAATCTGTGTGCAACAAACTTCCAAATTTGATCAAAGTGATAAAAACATTTTAAAAAAATATTTTACTCATTCTGGTACTTTGCAAAAAGAAATAATTTTGGCAACTCTGACTGCGAGGCAATGGGGCAGCAATTGTGAGGTTTTTGAAATGCCTCATTTTCCAATTCCCAAAAAGCATTTACTAACTGCCAAAACAACACCCAAGTGTGTTTTTTTTAGCACTCAGAGTGTTTCTTGAAGCAGTGAAGACCCAAATGGAAGTACAATTTGAACATACTGCATCCCCTTTAAAATGAATAAGTCTCTGTTTCAATGTAGCTTGTTTTAATTTCCCCTATACTTGCTAGTTTTATATTTTGAGCAACAGCCCATTTAAAGGTCCCTTCAGTTGTATGTTACACATTAACTAGGCAAGGTGTCTACTGTAACTTTTAACTTAAAGGTTTACTGTGACGCAGGATGAGAGAAAAGCTGGAGAAGCTGAGACTTAAAGAGCTTCTTTATTGCTTTATTAAGCCAGTAAAATGTTATCAGCCATCATTCTTAATCATCACCAACTCATTACGCAGTGCCGTACTGATATTACAGCCCAACCCTGTGGCCTTCTTATTCATGCAGTGAATCAGTTAGCCTCAAAACGCCGTTAAAAGTGAATAAGTAGCACACTGTGAATGAAAACAGGTTAGGTGGGGGAAAAAAACAAGAGGGGGACGTTGCAAGATAAGTAGAGGTTGAATAGGGGTGAGCAAAAGTGTCACAGTTTGCGACACCTGGAAGATCGGAAATCGGTCGAGCGGCGTCGCGAGTGCCTGTCACAAGCAGCCAAGCTTCGTCTTATCATTCACATGTGTGACATTACTCTGGGAAAAGCAAACTGTTTTTTTGTGTATCGAGAGTAAGGACATGGGGGTTGGAGGCGTAAAGAAAAAATATGGTAATTGGTAAGAGAGGCAGCATTTTCTCCTCAAAGACTGGCTGTTGAGGCGGTGTGCTTTGATTTTCAAGTGAGCTGTCATATAGTGTTGGCGGTGAGCAGGTGAGAGTGCCATGGAGAGGTGAGGCACGCCATAAGGGTCAGGCAAATGTCAGGAGGAAGTTTGCGGAGTTCAAGCGGGGTATTTAAAGGCATTTGTGGAAGTTTAAAGAAAAGTAATCCATTTTTACCTCCCACCTCCAGTCACTTAGAGAGTGGAGATTCTTTATGTGCTTGAAGTCTACCAGAAGCAACTATTAGTTTTGTCCCAGGGGTCTCCTCTCAGTCCTTCATGGCCAGAATACATTAAAGGCTAGACTGCTCGGACCACAGTCAGTGCTGCTTAAATTACCTGAACTGGCCGGTCTCTTGGACATTTTATTTTCTAATGTCCTCATTTCAGCTGCCCTATCTCCTGGACGTAATGTGTACTGTAGATGGATCCAATTTGGGAAAGCAAATTAGGCTTTCAGGGAGCTGTAATTCTGCCTGCATCAAAATTGTTGTTAAATAAAAAGTGCGTCCCATTTACAATGCAGATATTCAGTGTTTGATTTAAATATTAGCATGCCTAATTTGCTTTATGCTACAACATTTAATCCCGAAATGCAACACTAAGTTATAAGGACCACAGGGTTATTAAAAGGTCCTAACTATTTATGTTTAGGAATAAAAGGCAGTGAGCTTTGGGCAGACAGGGGCTGAAACATGTTATAAAAATGTAAATAATCAGACATTACACCATCTGCTTCAAATCTAACAATTGTTCCTACAATTAGACTCAGACCGCATCCAATTTTCTTTCTTCCAGCCATATTCATGCCCTTTGGAGAGCCGGATGCACGGTTTGATTTTGAATGTGGCACGTTTGACCAATTTAGACTTCTATTTAAATTGTTCATGTTAAAACAATTTTTACATTCACTGTGTTTGTCTTCCCAAAAGTAATTTTCAATGCAACTGTGTGATTTTTCAGCGTAATTTCATGGATTTCTCGTTCTCCTCTGTGGTAGCAATCTGACATATGTTTTTAAATCACAGCTGATGGATTAGATTTACTATCACTGACTTCCACAGCTTTATAATTTATCAAATATAAATTGGACCTGGGAAGCCCTACTTTAAAAAGTTGCTTTTTAACTTACCTCATTTTAAAATATCTATTTAATGTAGGGCTGAGCATTTATCAAATTGTTTATCGTGATACTTTTTTTTAATTTATTTATCATTGTCGCAATTTCCAACAACAATGTTAAAAAAAATCTGAACTGTTCATAGTGTCAGGATTATTTTTTATTATTTTTTCCACTGTTCGTTAAACACGAATACCAATAGGTTTTAAAATATGATAAAAATGCAGATCCTGTGAACAGTTTAGTGATACACTAAATGAAATCACATTTCTTTATGTGACAGGGGTCCTAAAGAAGTGTATTACAAATGGATGTTTTTAAGAGCAGTAATTATGGATCTGTGTTTGTTGTACCATGCAGTCACAGTCACACTGTTAGTTACCCAAAAAAGAAGTAAGAATTAGGTCTTATTGTCATTTTATTGAAATCACAATAGTGCCACAAAATAATATTCCAATATAATGTTAAGTCCCAATTGCCCACTCCTAACTTAATATCTAGTAACAGTAAAGCAGTTTGCAAAATTTCAGTAAAACTTTTCTAAAATGCTTTCAGCAGCTGAACAGCTTAAATATTTGGAGTTACTGCATGACTGTCATTCAAGGCACCCAATACATTTTGGCAAAACGTGCAGACCATGTGGTGTTTAACTTTATAAAACATTGCTTTTATTCTGCTTTTTGTGTTTGGTGATATCGAGCTTGTTTCCCATAACACCCTGCGTACTCCCAGTGTACAACTCCGTGACAAACAGAGGCTGTCCCAGACAATACAAAATGTGTTTATATTTGCATCAGCTATGATGAATCTAAACAGAAAATGCTTGACAGCTTTGATATGAGAGTTCCTCGGTTTCAGAATCACTCATTCACCGAGTTCATGAACTGAACAAGAAAAAAAACAAAAAAAATCTCAGAAGACGGAGAGAGAATAAAGCCATACACGAGAGCTGCGGTGTGTGTGTGTGAGCGAGCAAGTGCGCGGAGTACAACAGGAGAATGTGTAGCAAAAGACTTCATGAACTCTTTCATTTCTGAAAAGCTATCAATGAATCCCTGCTCCTGTGGGGGCAACAGAAGTTTTTGCTGAGGAGAGGGATCTGTCACTATTGTGGCAAAGCCATTTTTATCTACTTTATCGTAAGCACAATTCTCTTGGGGCCAACAGAGGTAGAAAGTTCAGCAGGTAGGAGTTTGGAGAATTTAGAGACAGCCATGTTTTCCTGTACCTGGTGTGTTTAATTAATCACAAACCCAGAAATGATTATTCTGCTATATAAAAAAAAAAATCACTACTATGAGTATGCTTCTGTCAGTTTTGTTATTAATTTACCGTTTCTCTCTGTCTCTGCGTTTGCTCCAGTAGCAGCTCAGCGTGCATAAATAACCCACTGAATGACTTCCATTTTCAGTCGGCAGCTGGCAGCTTGAAAATGGAGTCGCACTGATACAGTGAATGTATTCAAATTGCACAACATCAATCACAATAAACAGTATATGCAATTCCATAGCACAATCCCTTATTATCATATGCCTCAGAGTCTTCTACAAATTTATTGCAGTGCTTTTGCAAGTACTGTTTGAGTGGAGCAATGCACTCTGCATACACAATACAAAACTCTTTTTTTTCCCCCCTTTCATGCAACACAGCTCAGTCGGGTCAGATCCGTCTTGTTCAGTGAAGGAAGGTACCAAAACAAGCTTGTTCACTACGTTTCCGTCATGCAGCTGTTGTCAAATGACGAATGAACAAATAAGCATTAATGTGTTTAATAACAGCTGAATCCTGCATGTGATCATTCAACAAATTAATATTAGATTTTGTTTTTATAAGATTTTAATGGATGTAAATTTGCCAACTAGAATTGTTTTTCTCTACATGAAAATGAGACAAAACATAAGCCCAGCTCTCGAAAACGTTTTATTTTTAATATTAACGCTAGCCTATGCTGAATAATAAGGCGTTTAAAAAGGGCAACATGAACAAAATTAGAAACCAGAGTTAGAAAAAAAAGTTTAACATGCAGTAGCAATGGCGCTTTACCTGCTGCCTTTCCTTGTGGGGACGTACGGCAGCTGCATCTCCCACACGTCTCAGCTCAGCCTGTAGAGGAAGAGGGTTTATTTATAATTTAAGATCCTGCTGCAAATTGCACATCTGCATTTACAATTTGAAAAAGACAGGTTTACATATTAAGATGCCTCTTGGAAATAACAATGCTTCTTTTTATTCTCCCGTACAAATCACTTGGGCTAACTTGGAGAATAAAGCTGTGAAAATAAAATCACCTGCATCAAGGTCATATATAAATATATAAACTTACTATTTATATAGTGAGTTTGTTGAGTTAATAATGATGTGACCATGTGGGATACTTTTGACGGTAGATAAATCTTTGACCTCTCACTACCACATGGTCCAGCTTACTTTGATGTTTTGTGTATTACACAATCAAGTGTACATTAAAAGTGACAATGTCCCAACTTATTGACAGATATGGCATTACTGGATATTGCAAAAAAAAAAAAATCTCTTTTCAACTAAAAGTGACTTTAGATTCACCACTAGCCTGAAAAAGATGAGGATCATCTTCCCAGCAGCTACAATTGTCTTACAAAATGCTTAAAACAGTGTACATTATGGTGTAATCTCACCATAATGCTTAAGATTAAGTCTGCAGCACCTCATCTGATGATCTGACATTAACTCAGATCTTTATCAACATTAGGAAATTGGTGACATATTTATCTCAGAGTATGGGCGAGCAAGTAAATCTCGAGTGTGCAGGGAAAGTGTGAAAAAGAAATATGGATACAGCACTGAGCCGTATTTACTTGACTAAGTGCTGGATGTGTTCATAGCCACTACTTTTTGTGAATGCCTGTCTGCCTGAATATGCTTTTAAGTAAAACCTACTGGACTGTGTACCTCCATATGTCTGGCCTTGATGCATTCGGGGTCTTTGAATTATGGGCCGCGATTAACTAATTCAGTTTTCACTAAAGCGGGTCACTCAGCTTGGACACAAGCTTCATTCTGTCTTGTTCTCCACCACCAGAATGAAAAGCATGTCTGAATCTTTAACGCCTGTTCTGTCTCACATAGTAAAGTGCCTAGTATGAAATTTATGTTAATTATGTGCCCTCAAAATAAAAGGAAACCAGGTGTTTGTAGTGCTTTGAAATTGTACCTACAAGAGATTTTCCTTAAGCAACTGTAGTATCAGTGAACAGGAGTTCAGCTCTGTGTAGCTTGTTATCTCGTTGGAGAGAACACATGGCACGATTGTTTTGTTGCATTTCAACATGTTCTGGGCTGAGGAATGTAAATCCTGGACAGGGGAACTCTTTTACCACCTACCAGGTGTTCACATTCAGAAAGATTTGTGTTGTAATCGAGCCACCAGAAAGCTGCTTGTTAGAGATGCATCTGTCAGATCTTTGTGGCCAAACTCCAATGTTTTAAAATTTGCCAATGCAAATTGCGCTTTCTTAAAGCTATACCATCAAAGAATAAAGGAAATGCAATTTTTATTCTAGTCCTCTTGACTTCAGTTGTCATTATTTGTTATTTAACCCTTTATGTCCTAAATTTAAAATCTTCGCCTGGATGTTTTTGGCTTTTTTTAACTGTACGCAGTTCTTTAAATGTCCTGTGAGAAAATATATTTGCCCATTTATCCAGAACAACTGGAACGTTCGATATCTACCAATTTATTTTCACAATATACCGTCTATTAAAAGAATGCCTCTCAGATTAATCTCACTCCCTGCTACGGCGGAGGTGAAATTACAGTAATAGCACGATATTTGCTGGAAATCGCAACGTCTTTCGTTTCTGAAACCGTTGGAATTTTTCAGACAGCGCAAAGTGTGGCAGAATTACGGTACTGCAAATTTGGCTTGATTGCCGGCGCTCCGTTCAGAACTTAAAGGTTTAAGAACTAGAGTCGATGTCATGCCAACAGGGTTTAGCCACTATTTTAAAACAAAAACGAGGCAAGTTTAATTGTCCAGCAACTTTCATGTGAAAGGTAATTCAATTTGCTTTACATGGACATAAAAGAACACAGATAAGAGATCACATTCAATACACAAAACATAAAAGATAAAAATAGTGACAAAGTCATTATGGAGATGACATTTGGAAAATGTCTTAAGCCTCATGGTAATTCATGATTGTTATTAACGCAGGTAATGCCTTTTTTTATGGGACATAGATCTTTTCTTTCATTCTAAACTCTCCAAAAGGCTGAAAACATTTCCAAATCCAGCTAGTTCAATGACAGGGTGGCCTAAAGATAAAAAAAAATCCCAACATCTGACTGTGATCCTGCTGTCAAGTGTTGCGATGAAAATAGAAGTAGAATAGAAATATCCTTTAATGTCTCTCACTGTAGAAAGTCAGGCATTAAAGTGAAAGACAAACAGAAGCACAAAGATATACATAAAGGCAGGAAAAACAAACTAAAGATATGCTTTACAGTAAGGGCAAACTACTTTTAAAACACTGCAAATAAGAGTAGCATACGAAGACAAATGTCTAAATGAGTAAGATGAAAGAAATGATATGCAAACTGTGCCTTATATAATCTGTGAAAAACATTATTTGAAAGAATGTGGTAAACCGTAAATAAAATCAGGAATGTGAACAACTTTTAGACCTAATTTTTATCTCGGTTATTGAAAAGCATGGATGCAAACAATGAATCAACATATGATTAATTTTGGATTAGTGGTTCATTAGACTAAAACAAGTCGAAATGGATTTACTAACTTTGTCTTAGACCTTCTTTATTTCTTGATAGTGAAATAAAAATGGCATGGCCATACTAGCGCAGGAAAGAGAAATGGTCTGAACAGAGACTGGGGTGGGTTGCAAGATGAACTTTATGCTGTTCTGGTTTGAGATTTAAACACTTGATTTAAACACTTTTTCCTTAAGTTAAGGAGGAGAATTAACTGCCTCCCCTCCTTTCACCATTGCTTTTGATTGTTCCTGTCAGATACTTTTTAGTTCCGTATATTCCTCATGCTCATTGTTTCTGTTTTAAATTTAGACAAAGCAGGCCCCAAATTTTCTACCTATATCTCCATCTTACTCATCTTCCAAAATGAAGGTTAAAGAGAAAATGTGAGGGATTGCGTCATTAATGAACAGTTCCAATGACACCACTTGCTGCCAGATTGCATAGTTATGCTCAATCCATCACTAAGTGAACATTCCCACTCTTAGCTTGAAGCTGAGATGTGAAAACCACCACTGACCTGTCCCTTTTTAATACTGAAGTCATCAATTCATTACCCCCCTATCTTTCCAGAGCCTTAATTACGTCGTATCATTTGTGCTATCTGACATAGTGCCCATTCCTAATTTCCCTTCAATTATGGATGAGTGAGATAAGGCTTTTAATGAAAAAGAGAGGAACTGGTGGAGGTCACAATATTTTTGGAATATAAACATATTGAAATATTACTACTGTTTGTGCATGAATAATATTTATGAACTGACAAAAGACACAAGTACATTTACAGACATCTGCCTCAGACCTTTTAGCTAAAAAAAAACCCAGAACTACTGCAGAGTAATTTCAGGCTTTAAACAGAAAAAAGCACATCAGGAAAACAATTTTTTTATTTAACTCATAGAATGAGTTTCTGTTAATAACTTGGGCTTAAAAAGAGAATAATCATTGCATTTTATGGTTGATTAATTCATTTTACCCACTTGCCTCCCAGTACGTCAAGATTTTTCCTGTGCCGCATTGGTGAAAAGAAGAGACTCAATGAATTCAGTTTCTTCAATTAGAAGTCTAAGAGTGTGCATCTAAATGGAGCAACTGATTAAATAAAATGTAGGCTGTGATGCATCACTGTTCAAAATCAAGCAGACTGAATTGATACACTTACTGGATGTTTTTTTTCCCCTCCCCGCTCACAAAGAAGGCCGCAGCCACCTGCAGAGAGAGGAAAGAGCTCACACTTTTTGCTTGACAATTCCAGGAAGTTTGGCGAAACAGTACACTACAACTACAATGAAGAATTGTGGTGTGATGTACTTCTTTTCCACATTTGATGGAATTATATATATATTTATTTGTATGACATCAGAAGATATGGAAATATTACAAAATTTCATAAATTCATATCTTAAAAACAAGCGCATCAGCAAAACAGGAATGTCTAAAGTTTCAAATACCTAAAAATGTATAATAGATACAACAAAATGTTATGTTTACTGTAATTTTATGGATATTGTTGAATTCTGTTTTTATGTGCTAAAAATAATTAATTCTTTCAAATAACACAGCACAGATACATCTCACCTGAATACCAATGAAAAAAATTGGGAGGAAAAAAAGATATATTCAAATCATTCGAACCACAGAAAACACTTTTGCAGTCACCTTGAACCCATCATCTGTACTCTGAAATTCCCAGACATCAACTATCAGTGTGTGCAGGCAACATGGGATTCAAGATTTAAACCAGCATTTTTAATAAGCCACTATTCCACCTGCGTACAGTTTCATTCTTACTCTCAGTAAAATGAACGAATATTCCTGGATGAAGTTTTCACCCAGGGTAGTTTTTATTCTCAAGATGTGACCCAGCAAAGGTCAGATACTGCATGAAACATACAACATGTACCACTTGGCTTCTACGTTTAGGTCAAGAGTTAAATTACTAAGTCCTTGACTTCAGGTCACATCAGATACCATCACTGAATGTACCAATACTCTTGTGTTGTTTTTGTGCTGATCCCTTTGAGAGAAATTCCCTTTTTAGAAATTCCTTTCCTCCTGGTTAAACCATTCTGAGTAAAATGAGCGAGACAAGTCTCAGAAAAACACAGAGCAGGATCAGTTCAGGTTCAGCTAGCTTCATGCACTCTCACCACACCTGTCCACTTCTTTTTATCCGGTTCCTTATTTTGTTTCCTGGGCTGTATCCTTTGAGCTGCACACGCGGACAGTGATCACAGGACTGCCTGTAACTTTGTGGTTTGGAAATCAACTCGGATAAGAGGATTATGTGACTGAAAAGAACCCTTAATGTTGCCACCCAAAAAGAGCCTTATCAGCAGCTTAGGGTTATTAGGCAGCTTTGAGTCTGAGACACTGGCTCAGTCTCCCATATACTGTTGTAGACTTTTCCGACCCCAGCCACTTTCCTGCTTCTTGTCTTTGGGCAGTCATATCCCCTTGACTTGTCGTGCAATTGCTAACACGTTTCCCCTCTGTGAGACCTATAATTTTACCCATTTTTTATTATTATTATTTAGCTCATTCTTGCTTTTTTTGCTGATTCCTTTTTTTTTACGCATATTGAAATTTCCAAACCATTAGCGTGCCAGCAGGGGACCAATAAAGCAGATTGCATTTGTCATACACTGTCCAAACTATTGTCTGGTTGGTATTAATGCATGCTTGTGACTGAGTGGAGCTCTTCCCCTTGCAGTTGTAGGGCCAATTTTAAAGCCAAAAATATGAGTGTGGGGAATGGCTGAGTGCTACAAAAGAGAGCCATAAGTGCACCTCATTTGACAGAGTGAGTAAAGTGACGATCCCCAGAGGACCTCCAAACTCGAGAGAAGATAACCTACTTACAGAGTGAAACAGAATGACCCAGTCACAACCTTATTCTCCTCACACGGTGGATCGTTAGTCATGAAGCCTGGCATAGATTGTCTTGTAAGGATTGCAAAAGATCAAAAAGAAAGACAGCGAAAACTCACTTTAGCACTGTCTCTGATTACCTTGTGTGAAGCGTCTGAGTCACAGTTAAGTTGACACATTGCAAAATGCATTTAAAGAGCTTCTACCCTATACACTAAAAAGTTGTATATTATTTTGCGCTTCTTGTTTTTGGTGTAAGCATTTTAAATTTGCACTGCAGCGCATATTCGTATAAGCAGTCATTTATAGTTATCACTACTGCATTGATTTCATCCATCCATCCATCCATCCATTTTCTGTTCACCCTTTGTCCCTAATGGGGTCGGGTGGGTTGCTGGTGCCCATCTCCAGCTACGTTCCAGGCGAGCGGCAGGGTTCACCCTGGACAGGTCGTCAGTCTGTCGCAGGGCAGCATTGACTTCAGTTTTCCTTAAATAGGCAATTGGCTAATAAAATAGAAGGCTAACCATCAGTACTACTAGCTAGCTAGTTTGTCTGCATTTTTCATGGATAAGTGCAAATTTGTAGCCACTTTCCGTTTTGACTCTTGTTTTCACTCACTACTGTTGCCAACCCGTATGAGGCTGGGTGCATTTTATGCAAAAAAAATTAAAAACTTAAGCTTGATGCTGAAGGGAGTTTCTTGCCCCCAGCCATCCCCTCTATTTAAAGTTTTTTTCAATTCACATCTGACAAAGAAGTCTTCCAACTGTCTTCATTTGTTGTTCAAAGATGCAGAGATTTTTTTTTTGTGACGAGTTTATCAGCACATATCATGATGATGGCACATTACCTGAAATGTGTCTACGCTAGGATGAATGAAAATTCAGAGGGGATAAATCAGCCTGACGGTGAATAGAATGAGTTTGTGTTATGAGAAAAGTAGTGGAGACGAATCAGTCAACACCGCAACTTGCCTCTGGCGTGTTGAACGGAGAGAGAAAGAAACAAGATCAATAGATGACTGCATGTCTGCTTTAATCCTTTCTATTGAGTGTTAACCATCAAAGCAAGTGCCCTGTTTTGGAGATGAATTGTTTTTGTTTGTTGTTTTTTGTTGTTTTTTTTTCCATGCTCGTACACACAATTATAAACCATCCAGAAAACATTAATACACAAAGCATTTTATCACAGGACTGTGATGCGGTTTTCAGTAATCCATTTCTTTGTATATATATTCTGAAAGACAAACACATAAAGTGCAGCTTTTAAAGTCAGAACCTTGAGCTGTCTTTTCTGTGATGTTCTTTGCATATATTAAAGCTCCAGTCATTTCTAAGCACTGGTATATACTCAGTGAGATCCCAAAAAGCCATTTTCTTGCTCACTGGGGGGGTTAGATATTTATTCTGTCTTCCAGTGGCATTTGGAACTCCACATCTCTTTCAACAGCTATTTTTTTTCTTTTCATTTAGAAAAGAGGTGCTTTTGATGTATCTATTTGGTACAACAGGAAATAAAATCACTAATAATGTTAGCAAACAGAAACCTCTACAGCTACCTTTGCGACATGTGACGCTGAAAATGATGTCTCGTGTCTTAGTATTGATTCATGCCAAAGATGGTTTTTATTGATAGTCAAGCAAGGAATTTGTTTTATTATTGAAAACGGAAGCTTGAAATCTTTTCTAGAATTAATCACAATTAACTAAAAAGTGTAACATGAAATAAGTGACTGCATAAATATTCACCCCGTCTAACGTCACCTAAGCTCCAGTCGGCTGGAGCTGGTAGATCACTTCAGTGCAGTGATTGTGTCTCAGGTGAGTGAATTATAAAGACACTTGTCTCTGGAAGGTTTCTTCTCTGTCTATTCAATATTGCTGGCTGCCATCACAGCAGGTCCTATAGGCTTGTAAAGGTGGAAAGGTAAAATGAACAAAGCAAAATATAGAGAAATCCTGGAGGACAGTTAGTTTCCATCTGCCGGAAAATTACGGTTTCCGACAGCACTTATTTCCCAGCAATACACCGACCCGAAGCATCCAGCTAAAGCTACGCAGAAATGGTCTAAAGACAAACAAGGTGGATGTTCAGCAGTGTCCCAGTCAAAGCCCAGACTAGAGAGAATTTGTTGCAAGGCTTGAAAAGGGCTGATCATAGCTGACTTGACAGAGCTGAAATAGTTTTGCAAGGAGAAATGGAGTAAAACTGTGACATCTAAATGGTGCATCTTCTAAATACTGACTTGAAGCAAGGTTTTTTTTTTTATTAATATTTTTATTTAATGGTAATTATTTTGTAAAAAACGTATATTCCACTTTGACATTAGAGAGTTTTTGCCAATTGTGTTTGTCTAAAAAAAGACATATTTTCTGATCATAACTGATGTGAAAACGCAAGAGGATGAATACTTTTTATGGGTGCCGTAGATAAGTAAAGCTAAAAATCTTTAACTATTGGGGCATTGCGAGAAGTGGTGGGTTGTGCGATGGTTGTCCCAGGCTTTGACTCCCAACTTCAGAACTTTTGCCACATGTCTTCCTCCCTCCTGTCTGCCTTCTGTCCCACCTCCTGGCCACTATTGAAGGCCAAAAAAACAGACTATAAAAAAAACAACGTAGAGTTGGCCTCTCTAATAACTTGTACAGTTGAATTTACATCCTTTCTTCAAACCAGATTCACATAAAACCAGATGAAAAGTGCTTCGTGAAATGATCTGCAGTGTCCGGGAGTCTTATGAATGCTGCTCAGTGACATGCACTCTGGAGCTCACACAAAGCTACGATCCTACTTTGTCATTAACATTGTGCAGATGTGAATGGCCACCTGGTGGTGGAGTTCGCCTCGCTGCAGGGCTGGGAGGAAATCAAGCAGAACAGCGCCCTGCAGGGATTCCTTCCACTTCATCGGCTAAAGTAGGACTAGCTCGGCCCTGCTCACCTGTCACATAACAGGAGCTAATTGCAGTTTTGTTCATATTTGTAAGTGCTTACATGTGGAGACTTTCATGACAAATATGCAGCATGAACATTAAGACAAATATGCTCACAGCTGGAATACCACTGCACGGTATTCAGTGAGCTGACACTGTAAGTACTTTTTTTTTAAAGTTGTTCTTTTGTGCGTTATAGCGCAGCTACAATTCACCACAAAAAAGCCCCTTGCTCTGGTATTTGCAGGTTCTTCTTGTACGATTGAGACTTTGACCTGTTTTTGTCCTTGCGACGTCTATGAGACGAATATTCAGACATGCAACGCCTTGACTGAAGGTGACAGCTGCCAATACTCATGCCTGTAAGTGCAATTATGTATGTATGCATAATTTTGTTGCATGTTTTCATCAAAAGATGCTCAACAATGTTGTTGTGCTGTGTGTCCCTGTCATTAGGATTGTATTCAAGTCCCACCAAGCTGAGCTTTTCATTCCTCATTTAGTCTGATGGACACACACCCGAGGGTTCGAGGGAAGCACAGAGGAGAGGCACGTTCTGCTCTCTCTGTTTTACTCAGTTTGTTTGAGCATGCGTGACACTTTGTCTCTGAATGTCTGAAGGACACCGAGAGCGTAGATTTATCTTTTCGGCATGAAAATGAATATTTTAATATCCACCAGAAGTGAAAGTTTGGGTCAAATTTGACTGGGAAAGTAGTAAAAGTTCTGGCTATGTGGTACAATCGGTATCTTATAGCTTAGGCTACCAATAATTTATAATAATTGTATCTTTTATGACAACTACAGCAGTACCTTACTTTAATATGTGACCAGGCACATGACATTTTGCCTGTGAATAACGTAATGCTGGATCTGTCTACTGTTATGTCACATAATATTCTTAAATTTCCTTCAAAACTGTTGAGCTGAATTAAATAGAGGAAATGTTCTCTAAATAAGTATTTCGAAAACATTGAATAAATAACTTCCCTCAAGTTTCACTTTTATGTTTCTATAGTAGGCAAAGATGGATAAACCAAGGACTGGCAAAAGCAGATGTTTAATGTTTCGCAAGTCCAGGTTTCTCTTTACTTTAATATGGTAAAATTCAGTTTGTTTCAAATTTACCTACAGATCCTGCCACAATAGGCACAAGCTTAAAAATGGGATTCTGTAACTCCAGTACCCCACTGGAGGACTGTGTGTAGCTCACAGTCCTACAACATTTTGAAGCATCCCTGCTTCACCACACCAGAGTCAAAAGGCAGAATTACCACCTTAGGATAAAAGTGTAAAACACTTAACCGTCCCTCCTAAACCATCAACCTCAGCTGAAAGGAAATTTGTTAGAGCCTTAAGGAGCAACCCTGGAACAAATACGGCTCAAGCCACTGGAACGATAGTGACACTGTCCACAGCGAGGCCAGGCAACTTTTAGATCAATAAGGATTAAGAGGGACACGACCGAGAAAAGGCTCTGCCTCAAAAATCAACACGTGTAAGCAAGACTACAATTTGCAGGACAAGTTGAACGCCTTGTGAAGCGAAATATTATGGTCAAAGAAGACAAATATTCACTATTTAGCCACAATGACAGAAACTTTGGGATCAACGGTCAGCTGTCAAATCTTTAAACACTATACCAAAAGTAAAGCATTGTTGTGGTAACATCACAATGCATGACTGTGTATAAAATGAACTAATAAATAAAATAATAATGGAAAAGGAGGACACACTTCACATTGACAAAAGAGGATTACCTGTTTGTCACTTTTACATCAATTCAGCTTAGCACAACATGACTGTTTGGGATTCTTGTGCGTCGAAAACGTCCACACATCAAAATTGTTTTAAAATGAATAAAAGACACCTATAATAATCTACTGAAATGGGTTGGAATTTTTATATTTAGAACATTTGTGGATTGTGAGTAAGAAAACGAAATTGGTCTATGAACATAGGGTCTGTAGGTTTTTAGACCCTCTGTGGATTAGAGAAAATCCGTATTAAAAACTTAATTAACTCCTAGTTCTTCAAAATGATTCACATACAGTATATCATTAAACTAAAAAATAATTCACACTTATGCTGATGATATTTGTATGTAAACCTCTAACTGGAACTATATTAGTGTGCATCTTTTGCGACAACAAACCAGTTCTGGTAGTGAATGCTTATTCCTATTGGTTTAATGTTTGCAGTGGGGAAGGACGTGTAGCTCATAAAGATGCAGTGCACCACCTCCAAAAGTCAATTATTAAATTCATAATGAGCTCAAATCAATTGCATTCAATTTATTTGGAGGGCTGCTTGGAGAAAAGAAAGCTATTATTCAACGATGTTTCCTGTGCTCACCTGCTTCCACCTCTGTGTGTTATCTGTCCAATATCAGAGATAACACAAAGCACAACAATAGCTCCGGGCCGATCTGCCATAGGAATAATTTATAAAGCTCTGTGGGCTGATCAGTGTCAGGCATATGCCAATGGTGATTAATTACTAGAGAGATAATCCACAGGTAATTACTCCTGTTTTAAGCATTTTCATTTTTGATCAATTTCCCCACTTTGTCACAGGGGCTGTGACAGGGGCTGTGGGGCTAAGATCAAACATTTTCTATGTTAATTTAGCGTCTTCCTTTTGCACGGAAAGGTGCAGTAATGAATTTTTTTTTTTCTTTAAATTTAGCTCAAATGTTGCCAGCTATGTGGTTTGAGCAATAAAAAGTGGAGCAAACAACACTATCTTTTGATCTATTTACTTATTTATTTATGTGGTTTCTTCTTCTTCTCCTTCTTCTTGTGATGCTTCACTTTCTATTAGCCTTTAAACTTGAAACCTGGGAAGCCATTAACCGAGAGAAGTGAAGGAAGACTAAAGAAGGAAGGTATTAGAGAGGAGGGGTGAGCTAGATCATTATGTTTCACCACAGAATACCTTCTTCGGTCATCATTCTCCTTCTCCCAATTAAACCCTCTAAAAACACATGCCTGCAGATGGGAGCCAGGCACTAAGCTAAGACCTTGAATGGCTCCCACTGGTCCAGTATTCCAGGATAAATAGTGGATCAGTGTAACTGCTGCAGTGCAGAGTCTGAGAGAGCAAGACCTGCTTTGTCAAGCCAAGAAAGCCCCAGCTGTTCTTTAACAATTAGGACGCGAGGATGTATCCTCTTCCTGAATCAAATCAAATCAACTTGCTTAAAGAGAATATAAGTTTGTGGGTTGATGGCAACCACTTGGGCCAGGATAGTTCACCGATCTAATTGGGTCTTTTTCACTCTTAAGGCTCCCGCATACTCGGGTGTACTGTGCGTACTCTGTGAGCCGCTCGGACTCTACGCATACTCTCCGCAGATGGTTGAGATTTCATAGATAGTACTGATTACATATATTTCTTGTGACAAATTCCTTCATTTCCCACAGTCTGAATGCAACGAATGCAACACGTCAAAATGGTTTTTGCATACTTGGATTGTCAAACAAAGGGCATCCAAATTTGCTAATTATTAAAAGGGAGTATTATGTAAAATGTACTTTTTTGAACTCTACATTATGTTGTATTATGTAGAGTACTGTATGTAAAAACATACCTGGAGTGTTGCCTTGATTCTTTCCTGCATATTTGAGAAATCCTTTAATCTCCTGTGGCAACCATTTACCTGCCACTGCCTTTGAGGAGCCGCTCATCCCTGGAGCTGCTGTTTCCGAGCTTTCTCCTCCCAGGGTTCCCTGCCCTGTGATTCCTCCACTCTGCTCCTTCAGACTACCCAGCAGCAGTTAGCAAACACCTGACGGTACTGCATGCTGAGCTCGTTATAAGAGCTACTTCTCAGTGCAACCAAAGCTAGCAAAACATTGTTAAAGACTGAATAGAGGAGCTATGTTGTGATGACTTCCTGAAGGTGGAGTTTCAGAAAGAGCAGGATTTTTTAAAGAGACAGAGGCCCAATTTCAAGGGGTTAAATTACGTGGTCAAAATTCTTTAAAGTCATGTTTGAAATATACAGCATTTTTTTTATAGTGAAGTCAATATAGTTACTTGATTGTGCTATAAAATGGCAATATGTTCCTTACCTGAAGACATGAAACTCATTTCAGACAAGATCCACAAGATTAAGACAAAAGGAGTGTCTTAAAGAAGTTAAGACTTGTAGTCATGACTGACAGCTGATGATGATGGCTCTTGTTTCATTGTGGCCTGTTTTAAATTAATTTTAGGATTTATGTTATGCAGTGGCGGTTTCTGATACGTGTCATGGGGAACTGCTAAAAACATGGGCAACCTCCCTCTACAACTTCATGGAGGTGGCGAGGGCGCTGGTAGGGTGGTTCGCCCAGAGCGCCAAGCAGGATAGGACCGCCTCTGATGTTATGCATGATATTTTATCTTGCTATCCTCTTTTAAATTGTTTTGTGTTTTCAAAGGCACATCTGGGGACATGCATTGCAAATGAGCTAAGGCCATAAATGTTAGCGCTCTGTTTTTGTTTGTACTTAACACCTGTCCCCATGCAAATAAACGATAATGATTGAATCTGAAGTGTTGCTTTGGGAAGATTTTTAGGGCTTTTTGGTTTTAGTTTTTAATGTTTGTTGATGGATATGGCGGAATATTAGTAGGGAATAAAAAGCAAAGTAGAAGTGAAATGAAACTGACTGGTGTGCAGGTGATGATTTTCTCTAGCTCCGTTTTTATATTTTACCAGGTTATGCTGAACAATTATTTAAAGTTGTCATGGTGTTACTTTGTTTTGCCAAAAAAAATGTTGTTTTCTTTGAGTTAATGTTTTAGTTGTTGGGGCTTGGCTGATTCTGTTTGAAGGAGCTGATTGGCAGGCTCTCATGTGCCAATCAGGCATGATTGGTGGACTGTACTGTGTCCTTATTCGTCTTAGTTGTATTCCTTTACACTTAAAAATAGCTCCTGTACCTAACATTTCAAATTGTAAGAATATCTTACCTGTACAAGTAATTTTTTTTTTCCTAATTGAAAATAAAAAGTCTCCATCTTCCTTATCTGTTTTGGAGCAAAATTTGTATAATAGTTGTTTTGTCAGCTAAAACGCCTATAAAATGCATCCACATGTTCAGTTAGAACGATGTAGATATATGTTCGTTTTGTTCTTATTGCCTGGCTCGGGATGTTCGAGTCTTTCTCCCATTGTCCTGAAATCTCTAACTGAATGCTTATGCTGATGAATTTGATCAGTGGAGGTACAATTGATTTGAGTTTCCTCAAATGTGTTGAGCTCCACTGCATGCCAAATTGAGAGTGTGGGGGTGTGTGTGAGAGAGTGACAGCGAGAGAAAGGTATTCACATTAACTAGCAGTGCAGAGTGTGTCCTGCAAGATTGTTGCTAGGAAGCACATCTCTGTCTCCCTGTAGGTAATGAAATCACAAGAGTGGCAATCAATTAATCCGGCATGATGAAGTTAGTGCAGTCATTCTACCTCACACACACACACGCGCGTGCGCGCGCACACGCCAGCTCTCTCTCGAGCATGCACAGATGTGAAGCTGTGACGTGACATTTTTTCATTGCACACTGTTTTTGTTATTGAAATTATGTATTTAACATTTCCTGTGTTTACTCACAGCGTGACCTTTAAGAATGAGCTACTGGGTTTGTTTTTTTGGTTTTACATGATGTGAATATGTTAATTTATATACTGAAGCAATGGTGAGCTAAAACAACCTCCACACATTCTAAACTACATGAAAGAACTCTCAAATGGCAATGCTGTAGCAGATAATTGCCCTTAGAGGGGCAGTGTTATATATTTTCCAAGCACATAGTGTAATTTTATAACACAATAAAGTAACCATGTTACCTTCAGTTATTAAAAAGATGCTCTTTATACCAAACATAACTTAAAAGAAATTTAACTCCTTGAAACTGGGCCTCTGTCTTAAAGAGACAGAGCTACTGAATTTAGCTTATAGATTAGCTAAGAAGCTGCTACTCTTTCCAACAATTCAGCAGGTTATTTCAACAATGCTTCTCCTTATGCCGTTTAAAACTGTTCAAAGGAGTGTTGCTCTGGGTCGTAGTTCTTATAATGAGCACTGCGGACTCGCATTTCCACCAGATCTTTGCTGATTGCTGCTGCCGCTAGTCTGGAGGAGCTAAATGGAGAAAGAGTGCTCTGTGAGGCAGAAGCCCAGCTGGGGATCGCATCTTCAAGGCGGCGCTTTGGATAAATAGGTAGTGCATCGTCTGAGCAAGCATTTAGGCACCCCTGAATGGTTGCCACGAGAGATTCAATGATTTCTCAAATGTTAATGACAGAATCAAAGCAACACTCCAGACATGTTTTTGAGTTTGAGTTTATAAGAGCATAGTGCAACACAAGAACAAACAAGAGAAGAACATTTTTACTGTTCATGGTTAAGTTGGTTGTGACATTCTTTGTGAGTTTATAGTTTCTATATCCATGTCTATTATTGGTGCAATGCATGTCATTGTGAACAAGCATCAATGACTTTTAACATGTAACAATTCTTTCTAGATCAATGTACTACAATGTAATAATAATCTGATGAGGGATTGACTTAACATGATATAAAGTTCAAAAAAGCTAATTTTGCACATTTCCTCTGCTTTAGGAGTGAAAAAGAAAACCACATATGTTTTGCATCGTCTCTCTATCTACACCAACATCGCTCATCGCCAAAGCAAAGGCTGAGAAGAAACTCTGAGCGACTGAGTCTTTAATGAACAGTTCCAATGACACCACTCGGTGCCAAATTGCATGGTTTAGTTCAATCCATCACTAACTGAACATTTTCACTCTTAGCCTGGAGCTGAAATATGGAAATCGTGGCTGTGCTGTCCCTTTCTCATACTGAAGTCATCAATTCATTACCCCTCCTCTCCCCCAATCTTACCAAAAACCTTAATTACACAATGTCACGTGTGCTATCTGACCTGCTAGTCGTTCCACTGTGAGCAGCCTTAAATTATTTCTTTTTAAAGCACCAGTGTGGATGACAGAGGAGTCTGTTAAAAAGAGTTTGGGTTTGTTTTGCTTAAAATAAAGAGGTAACGATTTTGCACTGATGTTTTAATATATTCTTTACAATATCTACTCCCTGGAAAATCCATATCCTTATCTTCAATCTGCGATTTCAATAAGGCTGTTCTAATGTTATTTGCCGATTTTCTCTCTCTCTCTGACTCTCTGGCAGCCTGAATGAACCGCCGACATAACTTGACACGTCGTTAAAAAGACATTTTCCTTTTTAATAGCTTTTTACGTCTCACGTTTAAACACCTCGCTACTGAAATTAGCTAATTGCGAGTCCTCTTTCCTCACTGGCTGCATCCGCTTTAAATAATGTTGTTATTAGACCAGGAGATGCCTGGGGTGCATTCGCTGATCGGAGAAAGATTGGATTTTTGAGATTCCAACCAGCCAGTCACAAATCACTCCCAATTAGGCTGAATATCCGTCGGCCACCTGCTGATTTCTCTGTGCTCCACTAATTCGCTGATGTATCACCGCAAACTCCCAGCAAAAGTCTTTCTTGATTCATTTGGGAGGGCGCAGCGCAATCGTATTTTGCCTCCTGCTTTGTCTTTACCAACCACATCGTTGTGTTCGCATCAGAGGCTCGGGGAGGGCCAGAATGTGTTAAGAGAAGGTGGCATAATCCTAAGAACATGTTTTGCCTGTAAATATCAAAGCAGCGCTAATTGTTTTCTTTGAATAAACCCCTTTTCTCCTTCATACTTCTCTTGATCCTTTTTTAATGTCTCTGCCCACTGTGTCTTGGATTAACCCTGCAGCCATTTGTCTTCATTAGTGGATTGACTGTTGAACTTAATGCGCTTTATCATCGTAAAACATCAATCTAGCCCGTGAACCAAAACTGGAGCAGAAAAGAAAGAAGGTGGACTCACAAGTAGTTTTAGCATGACTGCGTTCTACTTCTCTTTTTTTTCCCCCCGCGTTTGGGTGGGGAGGCTTTACAGCAGCCGTATAAATTTCTCAAAGAACGGGATGGCAAGTAATTCTTCCCACGAGCGCAGACAAACACAATATGGCAAAAGCTCAGGGGCTTTGAATGCCTGCGCAATAGATGTCAGGAGCTCCGTGCAGCGTATGTATTTTTGGTAAAAACCTTCACTGAGATGTATGTATACATTAGAAAAGAGCATAAGATAAACAGTGAATGGAAGAAGAGCTTATTCACCCGCGTATCCTCCCAGGAGTATGGCTCCCTTTGTACACGACAGAAATATCAAAGGCCTGTTTGATCTCGCTACTGGCTTTTCACCCTTTGAAACAAATCGACAGTATTTTTTTTCTTTTTCTCCTCTTTTTTTTTTGAATAGCTGCATGTTTGAGTTTTGATGATGAAATGTTGCAGTCTGCTCAATCCCTCATGCTCTGAAATTCTCGACTCCTCCCTTTGGTGTTCCTTCTTTTTCCAAGTTTTTTTTTTTCCTACTTTCTGGAGGGACAGCTTAAAGTTTGTGATGTGAATTTATCAGATGGAAACAGAATGAGGGACTTCTAGTATAGATTTACTTCCTTAATTTATCCTGAATTCAAGCCGCCACACCTCAATCAAATCGTTTTTGCAGTGCAGTCGCACTGTTCCAGTCACTCAACCGTTCCATCTGGTCCTCACTATCACTGAACTTATGTTCACCAATTAGGCCCTAGCTCTTTTTTTTTTTTTGGACAGAGCTTCTCGAGTTATTTGTCAACTCCGACATCAGATATGTGTAGCCGGACTCATAACGGCTCCTTAATTGGCTGAAAGACAGAACACGGGTCTGTATGGGTGCTTAAGTTGGCTAATGGCGGTTGATGATGGCTAGCCTGGGACTGAGGAAGCCTATCTGTGGGGTAATGGACGCTGAATGGATGGTGCTCTGCACATGTCTTTCATTTTCTATTTAGTCCAGACAGCAGAGATGCCTGTTAGAAGAGTGTCAAGTACACATTGCTATCTGTGCTCCTTGATTAAATGTAAGTATAGGAGGTGAAGCACTCCTGGGATTTTGCCATTTTAATCTTTTCTGGAGTGTCTAAGGGAAAAATCGTTTAGAAAATTACCATAAAGATGTGAGGAATGAGAGAAGACCTTTTAGAATGTTTTTATGAACATGTCTTTGAGCTCTAATATATCCTTTTTTAAAAATATTTGTCCATGTTATATTCTTTTCAAAAAATAAGACCAACATGATTTGACCAAAATGCTTTGCAGTTCAAATAACTGTCTAGCAGGCAGCATTAGCTGGGAATAACTTGTTTTGCCATGTTACTTTCTTCTTCCTGATCTTTCTGTTTTTTATTGTCTGTCTGTGCCAGATACTGTGCAGCAAATTTAGATAAAACAAAGACTATTTTATTGTTCATTCCCGGAAAAACTGAATTGTACCAATTCATATGAGGGTTTTTCACCTTGTACAGTAAAAAATATATTTTATTGGCTGCTTCAGCTTCCAATCACTCTATCTTATGTTACTAGCTTTATATGCTATATTTATTTGGACATTATGGAACAAGAAAATAGGCAACCATTGCATGGACACTGTGATGAATGTTACAAGACAAAATATTGTGTCACGTTAAAACAGAGGAAATCTGACATTTGCTACCTTAGCATAGCAATTCAGTAAGCTCATTTGCTCCTTTATGAGCTGGAGCAAAATGTTTTCTCATTAAAAACTTTAGCTGATATGTTTTAATAGCCAAAGATAAAGCTACCAACTCACATACAGCTGACCAGAGCAGTCTCGAAAATATAGAATCAATTTATTGCTATATTACAGCACTTTAACGCTGCATTTTCAAAGCATGGTATTGATTTTTTAAATTTTATTTTAATGGAATATAGGACCGAGACACAAAATTGATAAATGATTAATCTTACTGAAGTGATTGTATTGAAGACAAATCATCTTTATCAGGACATCCTTAACAAATACACCTTCTGAACCCACCAGAAGTCGAAGCGAGGCTATAAAAACAAGTTCTTGATTAATTTTTTATTGTTTTGTAGCTGTAGTTGTATAATGGTGTCAGTATCTCCTCTTGGTTTTGAGGATCTGCAATGTTTTTTTTTTTGAATACCTTTCTGTTGCTGCATTAGACTGGACCTTGGAGAATTATCAGTGGAAATGAACAATCTTTTTTTGTTGACTATAAGAAGTACAGTAACCATAACAACCACACAGTCATTATTTCATACCTACTTACCCCTCTGCATTGCTGGAATTTACCTTGGTGAAATATTGTTTGTCTAATCTCAGTGTTTCTTCTGTTTTCTCTCCTTCGGAGGCTCGGGTTCCTCTGTGCCGCTTCGTTTTTATTGCTACGGCTGGAAAATGTTGATAGCTTTGTGGCTCTTCTGACATTCAGGCTGCTACTTCTTAAGTCTGACAGCACCAGGTGTCAGAATGGGAGCAATGTGTATCATTAACAGAGGAAAAAGGCCCAGGTACATGAATGGGTGAATGCCTTGTGTCTGTTCATGTGCCCTTTCAAAGGTTGTATAAAGAAATGAGCTAGCAGCCTGCTCCCCCCTATGTCCTAAGCACATCACAGCATCTTTGATGGCTTTCACAAAATGTTTTTAATTAAAAAAAACACCAATATAGCAATCTTAACCTATAATTCTAATCCTAAAATTTCATGATTTGTATGTATTTTTACACCATGCCATTTTCAAATCGTTCAATGTTATCCCAAGTCATGCTGGTTTTCCAATTAGACGATGTGAAAGAAAAGCAGATTAACAGAGTTGGATGGATGGATATTTTTGAGAAAACTAAACCGCTTTTTTGTACAAATGGTGAGATTTCATAAATTTCAAACAAGAATATATTATCAATGTGGAAAAACTTGATAATTTAATGTATTGTATATTTTTATACTCAATACAACATTTCCAGTTTTGGTTTTACTAGCCTCAAGCTGCTATAAAAATCTCTGTTATTTGTAGAACATTATAGTTTAGGACAGTCCAAATATTTTGAATTTAGGTGATCTAATGCATGAGCAATGATCCCTAGTTTAGCCCTTAACAGGGTTCAAATATTAACTTTAATGTCCTCCATGCTCTTCCATTCCCAAGCAATTGCAAGCTATTCCATAAAGCAAATCAATAGGAAACACTGACAGCTACTTATTTGTTTCAGGTTTGTTTGTTTTGTTTTTTTGGTTTTTTTGTCTTTTGCTTGTCCGTCCTATGAAACTATGCTGCGCTGGATGGCGAACTACATCGCCTTAATCCAAAAGGGACACTGATAGTACCCATAACGTCAGCTGTTTCAAGTTTTAAGCTGAACATATTTGTTGTGGATGTTTGAAGGGAAGATGTCACACAGGTGAGGGAACAAGTAATAACAAGGGTGATACAACTGAAGCATTAGAAGAAGAAAAATGCACAGAAGTGTTATTCCTTGTTACCATCTGTGGTTTGTTGTGGCATGTGTAGCCTGACGACTGTGCAGATATCTACTGAAAATGTGTTCCTTTGGGACTGACGAATAAATCTGAAAATGCCTGCAGTTAAAACATGAAAGATGCACAGGAGTTTGGTCCATGGACATTAGAAGATCATGTTTTCAATCTGCACATGTTTCTGTGCACAGTTGAATAACCATTAAAGTTTGACTCTTGATACTTGACTATAGTAAATGCCAAAAAGGGGAAAAAATGTACAACTGTACAGATGGTTTTAAAATAATAATAATAAAGTTGTTATAGGAAAACACACAGCCAAAAGAAAGCTGTGAAAGTAATTAAGTCCGCTGTTAGACAACCACAGCAAGAAGGTCAGCCTGTCTAGCTGATAGAATATAGTCTGCCTCCGCTTTTAGCTCTGCAGTGAGATCCTCGGTCTTGTGTTCAGCTTCTGTTTTAGCTACTTGCCATCTTTTTCTGTTTCATCTGTGAAACCTTAAAAATGATAAGAAATGACCTATTTGGAAAAAAAAAGAAACTCCATTTAATGTAAAGTGAATTAAACAAAATCCTCCTTGTGTAGCATAGACGTTTGCTTTTCTGCCAGACAAACAGCAGACAGAACCGTGTGGTTTCACTTCTTCTTCCTGTGCTTCCTCGCTCTCCTCCTCTTTTGTTCTCTTCCTCTTTGTCCTCTGCTGATGTCGCTGATGCAGAAATAAATGTGTTGCTTTTAAGACCAAGACATTGCTAAGAGGCAGGGCGCAGTGCGGCGAGGAAGGAGACAGACGGACATTTTTTTGCAGAATGGAACAGAACAAAAAAGACAGAAAATTAATTTGAGTGTAAATCTACTGCGTTACACTAGCCACCTGCTGTCACTTGAGGTTTTAAATATGCATTGAACCAGTCAGAAATTAATAGGCTTGAGCGTAGTGAGAATACGGACAGGTATCGTTTGATTTAAATGATAAACAGCTTTTTGAGGCCGCCTCCCACAGCCACACCTTCTACAAGCAAGCTGTCACCCATAAACTTCCACAAACAACCGTAGAGCAACAAGACTGGGGCTGCAGGGTGCAGATGTCTCGCAGTAGCAGTGATTTATAGCTTTCTAGCTCATCCCTAGATTAATTTTCCCATGAATCATTGCACCTGCGTTGTTGATGGCAGACGGTGCTGTGAAACCGGGCTGTTTTTTTTTTTTGTTTGTCTTTTTCTCATTTTTTCATGGCCGTATGTTACTTTGTTTGGAGGGACTTTTCTTCAATTTGACTACTTTTGCTTTCTTCTAGAAGGCAGATCTGTGACCGTATACTTCGAATGAACAGCTCAATTGTTTAAACAACATTAAAAGTTAATGACCAGTGAGTTCCACATAATATGTAATCCATAGTGAATGTAAAATTGTTCTCTGGCAAGTGGATAACAACTACGGCCTTGACTTAACCCCGCCCTGTGCTTATGTAGGAAGAACTACTCCTAATAATTACATTACCACTTTGGTGGTAATGTAATTGTGGTGAAAACAATGAACAGTTCAGATTTTGATAAAGTTCACTATTAACAGTCTCCTAAACATATTCCCCATTTATATTCCAATGCACCTCTTTCAACTGTGCGGGGAACAACCTGTTATCTGATGCAGAGTCTACCATTTCCTGGGATCACAGATCATTTTCAACCACATGTCCTTGTTCCCTGAGAAAGCTTCCTAAATATAACTGTGGCATTTGATGGGAGGATTTTACAGGGATAAAAGCATTTAAGCCCTTAAAGATTTTGTTCAGTAGTAATCACATCTGTGAGAAAAAAAAAACAAAAAAAAACAGACAGGAACCAAATTAAAGAATCATAAGGATAAGGTTTTGTGTTTTTAGATAAATATCCACTGCCATCGAAAACACAAATGATAACTTGTGTGAGATTTCATGTTAAAATCTGATTCTAAATGAGGTCAAAGGTCCGACACTAGTGATGAACTAATCCCTTCGTTTAATTTGCTTACAACTTACAAGCAAAATATCCACTAATTTACTTGCTTGTGACACTAAGGGAGTTTAATTTTTATGGTAAAGTACAGTCAGTACATTTATTTTAAAGACATATAAACCTAAACATTATTAACGTAATTATTCTTCATGGTCAACAAATTGGGTTGACCATGAAGAACCCAATTCTTCATGGGTTCTTCATGTAAAAATGTCTTTACACACTAAAATGTGTAAAGACATTTTTGTGTCCTTGCACGCAAAAATGACAAAAATATAGCAAATTGTAACTTTAAATGCAACAAGACTATAAAAGTACAAACAGGTCAAAGTTACATACTAGAGTGACTTAGAATACAATTTTTCCCATAAGCTTGCATACCCAGGCAGAAGTTCCCATTTGTTTTGACGACTTGTCAGAAAATTTGAATGCTTTTTTTAAAAATAAATATGTATTTTCTTTCACTCATAAGTGGCTGAGTGATGACATTCATTACCAGACTAATGGATTTGCCCTTTTTTTAAACCTTGCCAACAAAAACAGCTCAGTAATATTTGGCTACTGTGTTACATAACAGGTTTGATGCAATTTTCTTTCCTAGGCCCCGTTGACGCCTCCCAAATGTTGCTTTGATAGTTTTGGTCTCAAAGTCCGATTTTGATATCATCACCCCATATAACTTTGTTCCAAATGTTTAGAGGCACATCACTGTTCTGTTTTGCATCATGAAGACTTTCTTCTGGTGACTAGATGTTGCAACCTTCTTTGTCTTCAAGTGTCTCCTTATTTTGCATGAGTTTAATCTTATTCAGATAGTCCCTTAAGTCAACTTTTCTTTGAACCATAACAAAATATTCTAATGGTTTTGTTGCACTACATGAATGTGACTTGGTTTCAGCATAATCCCTCCTTTTCCCATCCTTAATTAGTGTTTAAACATTGCTGACAGTTGCAACAAAGTAAATGCTCATCACATTTGGTGACGTTCGTTTAAAAGAAGCTCTTCCATATTTGAGTGTTTTTGTAGTTCTTCTCTACTCACCTCAGCTGAGATGCATGCAATTGTATATGTAGGCCACATGATAACACATGAAGGGTTTTCAGCAACATTAATTCTAGGCTTGTAAATACTAAAGCTGTTGTTTCGTAGCTCAGCCCTCTTCGCTCCCTTTTTGCTGTCGTCAACTGCTGTGTCCTCATCCTCTGTGTAAGTGCTGAGCGGTGTTAGTTTAAGCCCAGATAGACCACTGGCCTGCACACATATTTGTTTAGGAAAATAAATAAATAAAAAGAAAGAAAAAAAAACCCGCAAACGCAGCTCCAGTTGGACTCACTCTCACCAGAGTTTGCAGGGAGTGGGAGGCTGAGGAACTCGCTGAGGGATTTTCTGCCTCTCCGTCTTTAATCACATCGCTAATTAAAGTGTTCTAGCTAATTGTGGCTGAGATAGTGTTTCTGTGTGTTAGCTTTTTTTTTTTCCCCTTCGCTTTTGCCCGGCTAATTACAGAGGTAATGGTCTATTGGCTCGTTCGGCGAGCACAGTCAAAGCATGAACAGTGAAGTGACTGATTACAGTCCATGTTCATCTTTCTTAGTGCTGTCTGAGCTTCCCCTTGGAGCGTCTGGGTTTTAATCCCGACCACAGATGAAACTTGGACACAGAAAAAGCGTCTCGTCACTCACCGCTCGCCACAGCGGTCAATAGTAGTCACTTCATGCTGGCTCATCCTTATCAACCTGTGCTGCTGCACACTGTGGATCCGCGAGGGCATACACTCACGGTATAGATCCCTTTCATGCTTGGTCACTTTGCTCCAGGCGAGTTATGCTATTGACAGCTGGCACCGACGGGCTTAGGCTCTGAAGACGTAATCTTTGCGTGTTTGTGTCCATAAGCACCGTTAATTAGCCACAGAGAGATTTAGCATTTGGCGCAGGATGGCAGAGAGCTGCTGGAACAATGTTACTGACAGGCCAATATAGCATTTTGTCACATTACAAGTTTAATCTTGATGTCGGAAAATGGGAGTACAGCACAACCAAACTTACTTCAACATGACCGTCCACCTAAACGTGCAGTCCAGTCAGGGAAGGAGGCTAGGAGAAGCAGCCAAGTGGTTAATGTTAACTCAGAAGGAGCTGCAGAGATCCCCAGCTTAGGAGGGAGATAAAACAGATATTAGCTGTGCACTGCCACAAATCTGGACTTTAGGAAAGAGAGGCGAGAAGAAAGTGACTGTTGAAAGACAACCATGAGAGGTTTCGTGTAGAGATTACCACAAGCCACAAGGAAGAGACAGATATGAAGCCCAAGTAGGTATTTCCGGTTTAACTGCCACCAAAACTGAACTTTCTGGCTTAAATGCAAAACATTATCTGTGAACATCAACCCACACATCACACCGTATGGTGTGAAACACGGAGGTGGCGCTACAGTGCTGTGGAGACGCAGCTTTTTCAACAGATATAGACAGAGTAGACGGTGAGAAAGCGTTAACTTTCTGAATTAAATTAAAAATGAGAGCATACTGGGCAATAAGTGGGGTGGATTAGTCCAGGTTGAATACAAATGTACTTAGAATCTCCCAAAAAAAACCAATACTTTGACATTTGTGGTTGTGTTGTGACAAAATGTAAATACTTTTGCACTAAAAACTCCAGTAAATCAGAGTCGGGCAGATTTTTATTTTTCTCTGTCTATGTCCGTATGCAGTAAGTTGGTTTTATCATCGTCTCTGGCGATTCTGTGCAGACGGCACTTTTTGTGGTAATTTGGAGGCCATTTAAATATATATATAGGACAGGAACGCCAGTGACCTCGCAGGCCGCCATTCTTGTAGGCACGCCGATGGTCATCCAAGTGACATCAAGTACAAACCGCGTTATCAGCTGTGTGCTACACTTCTGCCAGCAGACAGCAAAACTCATCTACTTTACGGCGCATTCTGGTGGGGGTTCAGAGAGATGGCGGAGTTTTCAAGCTTCCTCCCTGAAAAATTACAGCAAAAATAAATTTTGCTCTGAAATTCAAAGCCTTTTTTTTTTACTCTTTGGCGAATGCGCATCATCTAACGTGGAAGGGGGATTGATTCAAAAGACTTGTGTGATTACACTTTTTTTATGCACGGAGACACGGGGACGTCTCTCTCGGAAGGAGAGGCTATTATAAACACAATTTCTTTTAAGTGTTCCTTAAACACTTAAGGAACAACCGTAGAGCATCTCCTTGAAGGCAGGAGATGCGTCTCCTCGCATGTGTCAGTGTTCTCGTGTCCTTTGCCTTTGTAATCGGAGCTCTGTGATGTCTCTGCTGTTTGTCAAATGAGGCAAAACTCCCTTTGCAGGCCGAGAAAGAAAAAGGTAATCACAGGGGTAAAGAGAAAGAATGAGAGGAAAGTATTGGAATTTTTTTCTGAGTGCTTTGAAGCCCAGGAGAAGCTTTTCGATCGGATCATGAATGCTATGAGAAACGGGCATGGGAGAGCAGGGAGTCGTGATTTTAAATAAGCGGGTTTTCAAAGATTCATTTCAGTTCTACACGCTGACGGCAGCACTGAGCTCGTCACCGTGACACGTCTGCATGTATGGCAGTGTTTCCCCTTGCAACCGAAGTTGCGAACCATCAAAAGACACGAATTCAAGAACGCTGGGTGGATTCCTCACCCGCCCATCTTCCTGAAGCCGACTCCTCCTCATGCTCACTTTCTCTTCACACGAATCACTTTTCAGTCCTCATCCTCCGTATCAGATCCTTGATTGAATTAGATCAGCATGTTTTTTGGGGGGGGGCATAAGAGGATTTCGCCACATCCATTTTGCATGAGGCTTTAATCAGCACTGTTACGATCACTGCTGCAATTCACGAAAGAGGATTATTGGTGCCGATTACAGGCAACTGGTTGAAATAGTATTTGAGAAAAAAAGGAACATTATAACCCACTCACGGTGCCACAAGGAAATGAAATTGTAGAACGGTTGCAGCAAAGCACAAAAGAGACGTAGTGTTCTGGAGGGGTTTTTTTGTTGCTCCCCTTTATGTAAGGCTTTGGGTGATTCTCATCTACTGTACTGGGAGATTTTCTCTCAGTTTTAGGTGCTGCTACTCTCTTCAGACTGACCCCAAACCTTTAACTGTGATTGTCTCCACTTTTACATCCGCCTTAAACTATGTGTCTGTGCCCTTACTGCAGTGCCCCGCCTCAGCTCGGCTCGGGGTCTGACGTATTGATCGGGACATCCTTAAGCTGCCAGCTCCCCGGAGCCGAGAGGCTGCAAACAGCTCAGAGAAGGACCCAAACAGAACCTGATGAAACAAATAGTGCAGGCATTTGGTTTAAAAGAGGTTTTAGTAAACTGTTTCTACACTTTTGGGCAGGGATGCACAAGTTTGAATGTATTGTAGAATGCCTACAGTCTTCAAATTCTACTCAGATTCAAATATGTACACACAACCACTGCTAATATTGAAATTTAGAAAATCCACACTTTCTGTAACCTTCTGGCATAATGTTGTCTGGATAGTTGAACCTTTTTGTGGACTAATTTATAAAGTTGGCCTAAATTGGTTGTTTTCCAAGCATGGACGTGGCATTTGATTGCAGTCCACTGATAATTGGTCAACAGCCAAAAAGATTGTCTGGGGTTTTCGAACTGTTTCAAGATCATTTTGATGTGCTGAATCAAAACTCCCATTGGTTTTCCTCAGTCATATCAACTTTCTGAATTATGGATGCAACATGAACATCAAAATGCATGACATGTTCCCACAGATGGATCGCTTTCCTAAGAATCTGGGATCAATGAGTGATGAGCAGGAGGGGAGATTCCATCAGGACGTAAAACAGATGGAGAATTTTGCACAATTGATTGCTTTATGAAGAATGAAGATGTAATGTTCAATTTACATCTACTTACCCTTATCAGTGTTTATTATTCAATTTAGACAAATCTAAGCTGGATTCAGTGGTTCAAGGTAGTCATAATTCAGTTGACATAACATGGGCAACTTCCAGAAAAGGTTTTTTTGTAACCCAGCACCAAATCCTGTTTGACTGATTAAACATGCATGTGCAAATCTGTTCAAATGCTAAAAAAATCAAATAAAATACTGTAGAATTTGTAACAATAATGAAAATATGTACACTTCTGACCTGAACCGTGTGCATGGCTCAATGCACGCGTGCAAAAAAAAGTCCCACAAATCGTCCTTTCTTTGAGCTTTTTATCTGTCCTTTTCTTCTTCTTGTTCTGGTTGTGCCTTTATCTTTTATCCCACACTCTGTCTTTAATTCTCTGGTCGGACTACAAGAGCAGAGGTGAATTTATGTAACTCTCTCTGCCTGATCCCCTTGGCGTGGTTGTGCCTGCCTCCTGTCTCTCTGTGCTCCGGCACAATTACCTGGAGAGGCGCAGAAAAGAAAGAGAGAAGCTTTCCTTTGCGTCCCAGTCCGCCTGCAGGCCTTGAAAGGCACAGCCCAAATGCACAGGGACCCTCATATTGTACACGGCTCCTGCAAAATAGTGCCAAGGAGCAGGTAATGAGACTCGCTGTAAGTCGGTCTCCAAAGGTTTAGCCACACATACATGTAAACTCTGATATTTTCCTGACACAAACTGTGCAGTGTTGACAGATTGTGTCGGTGAAGAATTTGGACATAATGGCCAGCGACATATGTTGGCCGTTGATTACGCTTGCCCACAGACACATAATTGATTAGTGGAGCAATTAAATAACCTCACCATCTCCCACCTCCCTGTTGTTTTTCAGCCCATAAAGCCCCATTTTGCTTTTACAGGTCATTAAAATGATGAAGGGTTGAAAGAGTGCCTGTAAAAGAATAAGTGGTGAACTGAGGAAGTATGAAGCTCCATGCATTGAGTGTATGCTTGGAAAAATGTATGGAGATGATTAGCTATTCTTTCCATTACTGTCAGCGAAAAAAAAAAAGTGCACATCTGCAGATAACTTTAGGAACTAATTGTCTGCGTCCCGTGCAGATGACCCACTTTTTTCTGTGTCCCACTTGTGTTTTTTTTGTTTTTTTTCCAGTTTCAACAACAGGCTCTGTTCTGTTATCCACGAATCGGCATCCACGTTGCACTCATCTGTGTACACGGGAGTGTGTGTGTGGCTCACACGGTGAGGCAGGTGGGCGAGCGTGTTGACAAATGGAAATTAATGAGGTAGAAAATGTTCCCTTTTTTTGCTGTCGAAAGGAAATCAAGCTGATTATTCACATCAAATCTTCGTAGCGGTGAAATGAGCTTGGCAAATATTGAGAGATATTGGGTAGCTAGCAGAGAAAGTCACTTTCTTTGTTTTTTTTGTTTGTTTGCTTTTTTAACGGTTCGATCAAACCAATCTTACCGGTGTTGACCGCTTTCCCAGAGGAGGAAGTGACAGAGACAAGGGGCGATTTCTGTTTGAGCGAAGAGACGGAGGGGATTATCTCCCCATTTCGGTCTATCTTGTTTTCAGGCAGCGCAGTGCAAGCAGCAAAGAGCAGAGGAGGCCCAAGCAGTGATTTAACACATGATTGCTGTCTCGCTCCATCAGCGTCGCGTCATGACCTACAACACCCCGCGATTCCATTTACCCATTGCTTCATCAACTCCTCAACCTAGACTTGTAGAAATACCTACGCAGATGTTGAGTTCGGATCTTTAAACTTCCAAAAACAGATTTTACACAAGCATTGCCACACAGATGAGTGCTTTTTTTTCTTATGAAGCTAAGAGTCACTTTAATATAAGGTAGCGTTTTTGTTTACAGACGAATCAGTACCTGTAAAAGTAGGCTAATGTTGCAACAATGTTCATGCAGGAATGCAGGTATGGGATCATTTATTTTTCTGTTTTGGTTTGGCTTGGACAACAAAAGTCAGCTCGTTTTCCCACAACAGCAAAGTTTCTTTGTGGAAAAAAGGAAAAACACAATTTAATTAGTTTCATTATATTTGCGTTTCCAAATATTTTTGTTTCCATCCATCGCAGGGGTGTACAGTACACACCCGAACTGCTGAGCTTTTGAGGCGAAAGGAATTACCTTGAGAAAACATATCCAAACTTTTTCACATATCCAAAACATATCCAAACATAAAAGCAGCACTCTTATGCTGCTTTTATCCTTCTTTGCTAGGAGTTTGTGAACTTCCCACTTCTTGATGAGTTGACATTAGCCGAATTGTTAACTGAATGTTCTTCAAAACTATTGTGAAGACTTTTACACACAGTCCTCTTCATGTGATCCCACTAGGATAATCTTGGCTTAGTTCTGGAAGTTTTAGCTCGGTAAGGCTGGCCCTTTGCAGATTTTGATCCATGCTTGGACTTACTGAAACACATTGAATGTCTTAAGTCAGAAAAAAAAAATGTATCTTGAACTGTCAATAATGTAATGCAGTATGATGAAAAACGGAGTTCCACCTCAAGAAAACGAACATTTGACGATGACGTTTCCACCAACATGTTTTCATGTGAGCCTGGAGTTTTCAGTACTGCATAAAAATATTTTACCATTTGGAATTATAACTGAATTTGGCTGTAGTGTATTCACGATTAAAATACAATATAATTGAAATGTCTAAGTGAATTTGAATTTATCAGTGACTAGAATGGATTGATATGAATTGTATTCATCTGTTGATATATTTATTTCTATGCAGGTAGAAATATATAGATATTCTGGCACTTTTTATGCTATTGAATTCACTGTCGTGGAAGGTGCAATGAAATAATATTTATTGTGAACAAGCACAACACAGACTGAACAGAAGATCTAGTTGCATTGTTGTTGCAGAACCTTAACAGTATTGTCTTGAAAGTCCTCCAGCAAATTTCACTGCTACTGTCGACTCCTTGGCAGCCACCGTATCCAGTTCCCATCTAGTTTCTGTTTCGCTGCTGCTCTCTCAAATTAAACAGAAGTTTATTTCCGGTTAATCTGATGCACAATAGTTGATGGCAGGTGTAAACTCAAGAAGACTGAATAGTGACAATGAAATAAATGGGGCAAAAACAAAAGAAAGCAAAAACAAGTTTTTTTTTAAACTGAGCATCGTCTAAAACTACACTACATCCTGCTGTCCGCAAACCTTTAATTTTCACACTCTTTGCTGCCGCCACAGTCCAATTTCTCTGGGGAAATCATTAATAAAACCTTATCCCATCTTAGCTTCTGTTACAGCGAAGCTCCCCAACCTCCCCTGAGTTCGCTGCAAAAGCATAACAGCCCATTCACGTTCAGCCATAATGGCTGACGAACCCCTCCACAGCGTGCTGCATAAACATTTCAGTCGCCGGATGCGGAGTCGAAACTCAGGAAGTAGAGTATAATTATAGCCCGATGCTGTTACATGACAAATGACCCATCAATTCACAGCCACTTATTCAAACACAGAACAGGTTAGGGTTAATGTGGTGGGGAAGGGTGGGGGGGGGGTGCAATTTGCACATTTGAGTGCTTTGCCCAATAATAAACACAGTGGCTCAGAGATTCCCAGTGTTCCCCTTCCGTATTTCTGTTGTGACATTGATTCATGGCAGCTGGTCCCGCTTACATGCAGTCAATTTGTTATTGCACTATCCGCAGGCTAAAGAAATGTGTCAACGGGCATTTGTATAAGCATATGGATTAGCTAAGTGTGGCTGCCAAGTGTTGGCTTTGAACACCTGGAACCCATAGCTGATCCCCGCACAAAGAGTTAAGGGGATTTCTTGAAGGTGCAACGTGTGAGAATACGGTGGGCAACCAGAAGGTGCCCACAAGAGACGAGCTTTGGCCGAGAGGAGAGCCAGCTGAACCTCAGCTGATGCTAACAATGCAGAAGAGAAGAAGACAGAAGCGACACATTGTGCGGGCATGCTCAGATAAAGTTTCTGAAAGAAATGGGGACAAAAAGAGAGAGAAAAGACAATAAAACACTTACTTTGAGATAAGTGCTGTGGCTCTAAAAGAGAAGTGAGGAAAAGAGAGAACGGTAAAGATATTAAAGCGCCGATCGAAGCAGATATTACCAGTTGAGATTAATGCTCCCTTTAGCCTCCCAACACATCCCCCTTGTTAACAGAGACTGCTGCACATTACACATATTGACAAGCGGTAAAGCTCTGTTTTGTATTGGACATTGTGGATGACTAAATGATCGTAAAGTATTGTGCTTTTAATAAGTCTGCTTATCAGATAGGAGAGCAAGCGAGGTGAGTTTATGAGTGTAATCAATCAGAGCGCTTTAAATTGGGTTTGTTGTTTTGCTGTACGCCTTGACGGCAGGTGATGCTGACTCTGATGGAAAACAAAACTCACACATGACTTCCTCCTGGAACACTAATTATACTGTAAAACTAACACAGGCCATATTGGAACCTGTGTTCTGTGATTTGTGAGAGCGCACGTTGCTCCTTTTTAAAGTGAAACATTTGTAAAAAAAAAAATCATGCACTAAAGATCACAGCAGTAGCAGGAGTGGGTTGATGTGTGCAGAAAAAAGATGGAGGGCAGGATTTGGGAAAGAGGGGAAACAGGAGGAAATAAAAGGCACAATTCTGCTGTAATTTATGTAAATACGAGTCTCCTCTTCACAGCTGATCCTCCCGGCGTTCGTTTAGGTGTTTTGCTCATTTCAGAGCCCAGTGGTCACAGAGTGTGGGCCTTTCTACAAAAGAGAAAGGAGTCATTGCATATTTGAACGGTAAGATTTTTTTGAACTGGGTGACAAGTTTCACTTTTCATGGCGTTTTTTTTTTGTTTTAGTTTTTTTTTTCTCCCAGTTTTGGAATGTGAGGAGGTTATTTTCAGTATAGATGAGAGGTTGAAGTTCCCTAGCCTCTTATTTGCACACTGATATCATAAGAAAAAAGAAACATTTTCTCTCAATAAACTTGTGTTTTAAAAAAAATAAAAGGATCTTAAGGTCCACTGAGTTACCTGTCTATTAAATTGGTTGAGCTCTTTAATTCAGCTTTTTATTTAATACCATGCACGCTTCTGTTGGGTGACAATGTGTTTTTGTAGGCTTCCAGAAGAAAACTTCAGCAACGACAGCAGCAGCAGCAGCATAATATTATTCCCCATAAACTTCCACCTTGGGAGGAGAAACATTCACACCCCGCAGGGCTCAATCAAGTGAATGCTAAATTAAACTCTACTTTCCCTGTTTCAATTAAAAACTAATAAAACGAAATGAACACAACTGTGGAAATTAAAGTTTGGTAGTTATTATTTTTTTTCCTGTTATTAAAAGGGATGCTATTTGAAGTCAGTTACTTACAAAGTTAAGTAGCTTACAAGCAATCATTAACACTTCCGACAGTTGTAATGGTTCGGATATGGACGTTCACATGAACTCCTCCAGTCTCTAGTTTGTGACTTTGCATTGAAAGCTACTATAAGTGCACTCTTCTTTATGATCGTGCAGATAAGTATGACCAGTCACAGATCAGGGCTTCACTCAAAATTGCTGACAAAGGTATTTATATTGCATAGTTCTTAATTTCCTGAAGCCTAAAACCTCTCTGACCAGCCAATCATTCAAACAACAAGCAAACAACATGACTAAAGACTAGCCAGACAGTCTTTCTATGTGATACATGTGTTTCAAAGTTTAACTCCGTAAATCATGTAGCAGCTGGAGACTTGCTGAATGTTTTGCCTTCATACAATCCACAGAATACTCATACGGTTTTAAATCCTCTTGTGGAACTTGAGGAAGGCCAAACGTCTCACCAAATTGGAGGTTAAAGTTCATGTAAATGTGCTGATGTGGGCGTCGAGCTTCATCTTGAACTCTCATTTTATAGCCAATCGTTTACTTTGAGTGACGTGTCAGCAAAAGCACACACGCACCGCATCGCCCAACACGTTTACGTTAGACAGAACCAGCTTTGGCCTGCACAGTAGGAAAATAAGAGGCGAGCTTTGGAGTCTAGTGAAATCACAAGAGGGAATGTATGTAAATGAATCAATTTGCAGTGCAGCCACGGCTTGAAAGGTCATGTGCTCTTTGACATTTCATGAAACACCTACCATGAGTCACAGTTCCACCACCATGTAATCACCAACAGCAATGAGAGCTGCAGACATCCCAGTTTGCACATTTTTTCACTCAGTTTCACACTGCCTTGCAGAAGTATTCATACCCACTGAACTCTACCAGATTTTGTCACATTACTGCAAACATCAACGTACAGTTTTTTTGTTTTTAAATGTGTGTGATATACCAGCACAAAGTAGTGCCTAAATGTGAAAAATATTTTTTTAAATAAAAATGTGATAAGCAGGCATGCATTTGCATCTCTCTGATACCTTTAAAAATTATTTTTTAAAAGTTACCTAATCGGTAAATAGTGTACTTGTGTGTAATTTAACATCAGTACAAGCCTGTCTGTTCTGTGAAGTTCTCAGAGATATGTATGAAAACTAATGTCCACAGCAGCTCTCTATTCAATCTAACTAAATTTGAGCTGTTTTGCCAAAAGGATTACTCTTCCCATTATCCTTTTTTTAAAGTTTCTTTTTTAAATATTTTGTAGCTTTGATACGTTTAGTTACTTTTTGTTTTTATACTTGCTGTATAATCAATTGCCCATTTGGGACATGAAAAGATCAGAATCTGAATCTGAGGATTAGCTGAAATATTCAGACTCAGACAATCAAAGCTGATAGAGACATTCCCCAAAACACTTGCACCTGTAGTTGCCAAGAAAGACGTTGCTGCATATGTCAGAATCAAACTCCGCTTTAATGGCTAAGATTTTGTGCACCAACAAGGAATATGAAGTTTTCTTGACGCACCACTCACAATATAAAGGCATTAAGTATAATAGACCAACTTTAGAGGAGATAACTCAAAGTATAAAGAAAACCATTTGTGCATGTGTGTGTATATTGCCATTTTTTTTAAATGTAAAACCCCTCCACACTTTCACAACTTATATCTGAACAAACCTTTGGAAGTCGTTTACCTTCCTCTTCACAACTGTGTAGCAATATAATTCGTAAAAAGACATGACAGTTTGTGGTTGCAGCATAACAAAACGGGAGCTCCAGGTTTGTGAATTCTCTTGCGGATGCATAGCTACACGTTTCTGCGTTGCGTCCTGAGCCTTCAGAGGCGTAGATCCACCTCAGCCACGGTTTATATGTCTTTGCTTTGTGTGTCGACACGGGGCTTTATGTGCAGGTGCATTGGTTATCATCAGCAGAGCGCGGCGTTTAATGAGGGAAATGGGAAGAAAATAAATATAGTGCCTTTGAAAATGATTTCATCTCATCCCTTTATTGCCTCTCATTTCTATCCATTTATTGCGTGGGCGGGATTGTATGGAAGCACAGAGAGGGTGAAGATTTGAATCATTACGCCTCCCCATCAACTCTAGTCTGTCCTCGGCTCCTGCTTTATTCACTCCGTTTTACCTCAGCTACGCACTGGAACCTCTGTTTTCTGCCATGATGCGGTAAAACGGTTCAGGAAAAACATCTGTCCTTTCAGGTGAGAATAAATGGGTAATGTCTAAGCTGCTCCTGTGCATTTTGCATACCTATGATAGTGCGATCATGCAAATGATTCATTGTGCTCTTGAAAATCACAACAACAAAAAAATACAGGTTCAGTAAAGTAAAAAAATGTAATTGCAGCCATGAATGTTATCACATTCTGTTTTACTCTTATTATGTCTAAATGTTTGTTTGATCTGTTGTGTTTCTTTCTAATTATGGTTTACATTTGCACTACAAGCAACTTGCTATTGTGGTTTCTTTCTCACCTTCTGCAGAGACCATTATAAGTCTCACTTCACTTCCTTTCTTGGTCTCACATTATATTACGTCCTTATAATTAGAAAATAATGCTTGGGCACGCATTATTTTTTCAACCTAACAAATTTTGCATCCATGCAGTTCCTTAATTAGTCGATATTTTTCAAAAAGGTTGAATATTTTTACTTCATTTACTCATCAAATTTGACAGGATAGTAGCAAGATATCAAAATTGCCTTTTAAAATTATTTAGAAGAAGAATTCAAATAAAATCCACATTATTATTACAGTCCCCCTCATGCTGAGTGTATGTTAACATCTGACTGGAAATGTAATTACATTTCTAGAGCTCCGCAGCAGCCATTCATTACATCTGAGAACTTATGCACACAAAGACATTTAATAGCTAATAATGTCCAATCTGGTCACTTTTTCTGTGTGTTTCTCTCAGCTGCTATTAACTTCCAATAACCAGCATCGGCTCCAACCATTACTCACAGTCTACAACAGTGAACAAGCTACACACAAGATCATAAAGGAAAAACGTCTGCCAAAATCAGTTTGGTTCAAATGTAAAGCTTTGAACCAAACTGAGTGCTCCTCAGCCTGTGGCTAAACATGATCATAACTTTCAATTACGTGCCTGAAGAGGCAGCGTTTTCTTTTCCGAAGGCTGAAGCCACGGCCCTACATCAACAAGTAAGAAAGACAGCCTTGACTCAGCCAGACAGCAGAGGAGCGGAGCAAATACTCAATACGCACATTTAGTGTAAAAATCGCAGAGACATTTGATATGTACGTCTGGAATCCTGTTTGAGATGTTCTTCACTTGTTACACACACCTCTGTGTGTGTAACTTCACATTCCCTCCAATGTGTTCTTCAGTCACCGTCTTAACAGAAAAAGCTGCTGTATGAGAGAAAGAGAAACTCTGCAAGGGGAAGGAGAGCTAAGCCTGGTTAAAGGGGCAGTGAAAGGGATCAGAACATCACAGATGATACGAAAAGCAAAGGAGTATCTGGAGAGAGACAGGAATAGAAAGGCGAGTCCATGATAGTCAGGAAAAGTGAAAAGCTCAGCAGGTATTTTACCCTGTTGATAATTGCCCAAGTATTCATCCTAACTAGGTTTTCTGAGAAATCTATGTAAAATAATTTCGCTCAGAACAGACAAAAAATCTCATTACTCAGTAAAGTTTTAACATTCTTTGGATTTATTATGAACATATTTTGACAAAAAGGCTTACCCATCAAGATAAATGACCTGATATGCAAACATTAGTGACATGGTTACAAAATGACAGCAGGTGGCAACCATATGTCCACATGTAGGCCTGTCACAATAACAGGTTTTGCTTTACGACAAATTGTCCTAGACGTTATTGTGATAAACAATGATATTGTTGTTTTGAGACCATTTTCAAGTAATATGTATTCATAATAGTGAAAGAACACATTCTCAAAGCTCAATGGACTTTATGTCCTAATGAACATTTTAACACTGGACTTGGAATACATTTTAAATATCCAAAATAAATAAACAAAACAGCAGAAACGACAAATAAAATGAGTTATGAAGTCTCTGTAAACAAAATAGTCCTTCAAAAAATAAAAAAGACGACTGAAGACTTTCACTTTTTGGTAGAAAGAGAGAAAAGAGAAAAACAATAAATTATGCAAATGGAAATTATTGAGCTTGTTTTGATTTAGCATGCAATTAATTTGATTTATTTACCTACATGGGTGTGAAATGGGGTTACAAAATGGTCAAGGAGATTTCAACGTTTGGCAGCGCACTCCCTCCAACACCAGTACACCCCACCACAGGTGGATGCTATATAGTTCAAATGTTTTCAGAGTTGCTCTTTTTCCAGAATTAGAGAAGGATAGTGATACATACTTTTTTAAATGAAAAAAATAATAATAATAAAGACAACTGCACAAAAAATAGATTGAAGAAAGCTTTGTGCTTTGTAAAATTTTGGAGCAGCTGATCCAATTTTTGCTTTCAACACCTGTTTGTAACACTTGTTCAGGGACTGAGAGTTGCTCACTTGCTGACATCCAATTGTTTGTTTGCAGCAATTTAAACCGTTGCCGCTGTGTGCATTGGCTCAGCTACAAAATGCAACGGCAACAGAAGTAGAAGACGTGAAACGCAGCAGCACCGTTCCACATTAAAGCCGGTAAACTACAACGCCTCCCACAGCCTCTGCTCACACACAGCGAGGCGGAGATTGATGACCGGTTCCATGCAATCTCATTTTATATTTGTCCCCTTTGATTATGCGACTGATGGTCAGACAACCTCACACAGCATTATAAATATTATCACTCACGCAGGTAAACTGACAGAGAAAAAGGTGCCACTTGGTCTCGTATCCGCACGGAGCAACATAACGATACTGACGGCAATATTTTTCACGCGTTTAAGTATGCGCTCTGGATGCACTGCAGGTATTTGCACGTACAAGGTTATGAGGCAGAGTTCCATGCACATATTTTAGGCCTGATCCTTATCCTGTATTCCACTCGGCTGCTGCCCGGAGTCCAGGGACCTTTTACAGCACGTTTTTCTTCACAATGGGGAAAAATGGACACTATTCGGGACATTGTTATCAAATCTTACTTTTAAATTGCATACAAACACTCCCCATCTCGTCCGGTGACATATCTGCTGTCCGGCGCCCACCGGGATGTTTTCTTCTTTCTGTTTGCTCTGGTTTCTGTCTCTCCAGGGAGAATTCATATGAAAGGTCTACAGCTTGGAGTCATGCACTGTTAATAGTGCCCTAAAACAAAGCGATCCATAATGTTGCGACCTACACATTATGCCGGCACAGTCACGCCTTCCCCCTTTTCTTTGCCTGAAGGCATATTGGAAACAGAGTCATTTGAAACAGGAGCTTTAATGGGAAAAAATTGACTGGATTGGAGGAATTGATTAAATGTGTGACCTTGAAATTGTAACTGAAATGAGAGACGGACAGATGGAGTTGGACGGAGGGGGCTCTGAGGGAGCAAAAGGCTTTAACAGGATTGAGTTGTAACACTGGCCAGGAGGAGCTGTAGTTGCTTGCCAAATAATTGAGAGTCCTTGAACTTTCTTATATTTTGTCTTGATGAAATCAAAAACCTTTAGGGATTTTATGTGATCGACATCTTGTTGCACGTTTTTGCTGCAATTGCAATCGGTTAGTGTCTGTCGCTCTCAGCTTTGCATATTTACAATCAAAGATAGTTTAATCGGTTTTGATTACAGGTGTTTGTTATGGCTTAAATTTTTGTTGCCATATAGGTTGTGCAAACTGCAAAGCATGATATACAGCTCCGGAAAAAAAAAATAAGAGAGCACTTAAAATGATCAGTTTTTCTTATTTTACTTTTTATATGTGTATGTTTTAGTGAAGTGAACATTGTTCTTTTATTCTATGAACTACTGACGTGTCCTTGAAATTCCAAGCAAACATTTAGTGTTTATTTGTAGAAAATGAGAAATTGTCAAAAACCAAAAGGATGCAGAGCTTTCAGACCCCAAGTAATACAAAGAAAACAAGTTCATATTCATTTAGAAACAACAATACCAATGTTTTAATCAGGAAGAGTTCAGAAATCAATATTAGGTGGAAGAACCAGGAGGTTTTCAATGGGGTTTCAGTGCAGTGGTCTCCGAAAATTTTCCAGAGCTGTTTATCATGCCAACTAGATTAGTTCTCAATAAATAGAAAAAATGTTAACCTCTAATGCAGCTGCACTTAAACGGCCAGAAAAAAACAAGACATTTTGCAGCTGCTTTTCCACATAATCCAACAGTTGATTTAACTTTCAACAAGTTAAGTTCCTAAACAAAGCTTGTCTGCCCGTTTGGTGAAACAAGTACATTCAAGTGGTGCTAAGAAATCACAAGACCCCAGAATTACCTTCCAAACCCACAGAAACCAGATGAAACCAGCTGATGCAGTAAGATGGCGCACAAAATATCAGATCGATATTCAGGAATCAAAGACTGAAAGAGCAGCCTTTTGAATAAATGTTATATTTCTTTAGACAAAACACCTTTTGCAACCGTTTCAGGTTTATAATAGAGAATGGTCTGACGGAAAACATTGTCAAATGATTCATATTCTGAGTTTTATGTGTCATATAAAGACTGTTTGTAATGAACCCCGATGGATATATGAAGACAAAGGGGAAAACGTGAAAATCAAGGCCATTTAAAAAAACAACAACCAGCCAAGTATTGAAAACAACTAAATCACAATGAGTGATAGCAATACAAGCTTAGTAGCAAAACATTAGCTCACTGCTCAGAGGGGAGCTAGAAACGCGGCTTCCAAACACGCCCCATGATTTGTTGCAGGAATTTGTCTTTTTTAGCCTTAAAATAAATGCTGTATAGTGTAAAAAATAACTTTAATAAGTCACATAACGACTGTTTCATAAACAAAGTCAATGATCGACCAATAAAAGCAGCAGATCAAAACTGAACCCGTATAACTTTTTAACTGAGGCAGCGATTATAAAGTCCATTCTCCTTTTGCTAGTTTATCAGCCAAAAGAAGGCCTCCATTAAACTCAAGCAGTTTTGGGTATTTGCAATGTCATTTTATTATTGTCATTATAGTATTGCAATTGGAGCAAAATCACAATACAATCAACAACTTTGTTCTATGTCTCCCGTCCCTAGTTTTGGATGGAGATTGTCTGAGAATGTCATTTTTCACATTTTTCCACACATTTTTGGAATAGTTCAGTTTCCGTCTGACCTTGTTAGAGGTAAATAATATTAAATCCAAATTTGTGGGTTCTTTTTTTTTTTTTTTAGATTTTTGCTTTCTCTTTTCATTTGTGAGCTTCGTTTTGTTTATTTATCACTTAAAATTCCAATAAAATACTCAATAGTCTGTGTTTGCAATTTGACGAAATGTAAAGTCGTTCACGGAGAACAGCTGCTTTGACTTTGTAATGTATACTTCCTTTTTTAGAAAGGGGAGCCTTTTTACTAGGCTTTCATGGCTACTTCATTTCTTTTCGCATAACAGTGAAATCATGATTCATATTTTTTTGCATCACAAATGAGTCAAACATGCCAATGAGGCCGAGAGGCAAACATCGGGGTTATTTCTGAAATTTGTTCCCAAGAAAACTTGTCTCATTGTTTCATAAAATTGGAGGTAGCCTGGCATGCTTGCAAGATGTTTTTCTTTTTATTATTATTTATTTATTTAGGTGTAGTGTTGTTTCATAATTGCAGCTGTGTTACGTCACAAAGAGAAAGTGTTTCCGTTCCTGGTCTCCATCTGAATATTTCACATTGCTTTTTGCTGCCTACTTCTCTGGTGGAGAAGGAGAGCTGTAATAAAACGCTCCACTCCACTCATCCCGACACTCTTCCTCATCCTCCGTGACTACCTACATGTTATTCTGCCCTGCCACTCTTACCCCCACTGTGTTTCATCTTATTTTCCAACCACTATCACTCACTATAGCTCCATTTTCTCTCTGCTGCTGCTGCAACCACCGCCTTTTTTTATTCCTGGTCAGAGTGATAATGTCTGAAACATGTATGTGATGTAATCCAGATGGACTGCGGCCATCTTCATCCTGCAGCTTTATTATTATAACTTTATTATAGCACAAGGCAACATTCTGGCTAAATGTTGGTCTCTATGCTTCCATGTTTTACTTGTTCATAGAATTCAACACATTTTCTCAAATCAAACGCTTTCTTGTAGTACAGTGCTATGAAAGGTAATCACTTTCTTACAGATTATTTTAGTTGTTTTTTTTGTTTGCTTTCTTTTCATGTTCATGGTTAAATGTTTTAGATAAAACAAACTTTAATACCACACATGAAGAAAATCTTAACTTGTTTAAATATAAAAGTTTTTAAACTATCATTTTATTTATGAAGACAAACATCTACAGTGAACCCCTGCCTATTTGCAGATTCACCAGTTTGCAAATATGATGCAACACTGGAAAATCTGACTATTTGTGGATTTCTTTTTATTTTGATCTTATTTTTTGTGGTTCTTATGTAAAATATTCTTCAGAAAATGTAGCTTGGGAAGTTTGAAAATGTTTTGTTTTTTTTTATGTTTTGCGGCGCTAATTGGCTATATCGCAAGAGCAAATGGAAAAAGCAGCGACTGGATATAGGAGGCCATTACTTTTCAACATAGGGCCAAGCTAATTCGGATAGGTTTTTTTCCCCCTTATTGTTTTGTCTAAATTTGATCGATGAATTAAAACACTCAAGTGTGACCAAAACAAACCACAAAATCAGAAGAAATTTCTCAGAGGGCAAAAACTTTTTACTTGCATGCCTGTTTTGTTTTGAGGGGATGAATAAATAAATTTACATGAAAAAGAATTCAAACAGGCAAATATATTTGTTGTATATTTGTCAGTGTTTTGGATGTCACCTTTATCTTACACTTTTTATCCAGGAGGCAAAGGTAAACCTCTGGCATTTCACATGAAGGTGTTTTCTTCACATTGTCAGTATGTCTGCTGCAAACCCTGAAGCTCTAATATTTCAAATGTACCAGACGAGAGTGACAGCTCAACGCATAGCTGACCTTGTGAACTGCGGTGGCCCTCCGGGATGCAGACAGGTGCTCTGCTGATCAAAGCCGGCACACACGCCGTGAACTTTTGTACTTGCATATATCAGCTTTCTTCTTTTTATCTATCCCCCTCCGAACTTCCAAACCCCGCTCACTGACTTTCTCTCTTGCCGTCTCTCGGAGGGGAAAAGGCGACCAAGTATGTCCTGTCAGAAAGCAACAACACTTTTATCTAGTCAAAGACAGACTCGCGGAGGAGAGAGTGAGCCGGAGTGGAAACAAGAATGTGTTTGCGCAGGGGCCAAAACGATAACGAAAGGGAGATGAGGAAACAAATCAAGGGCCAAGAGAGTAAAGATAAGAAAAGTAAAGGAAAAGGTATTCTGAAGAGCCGCATGCTGCTAAATAGCATATATAATCGAACAGAGCATTAGACCGGCCCAACTTATCACAATGTGTTTAGCTAACGGTTCTGTTTATTTTCTTTATTGTGACACTCTCCACAACCATCTAGGCTCCTAGAAATAGGGTCCCTAGACACTGGTAGTCAATGATCCAATTTTATTTACAAGCTCACACTAAAAAACCATTACATCTTTAATCTAGCAATTAAAATGCACCAATATATCAATCACAAACCAGACAGGCACATCAGCTGCAACAGATCAGCCCATTTTCAGTGAATTTATAAACAGACAAATAATTCCAAGATTTGACATGGGCAATATGTATTAAGATTAAAAAAAAGAACAACTTATTTCCACATATAAGTGCTAGTTTTATGAGGTGTAATTATTTTCCCACACTTTTCCATTTTGGCTTTATTTCAGTTTATTAAGTAATAATTGTTATTTATGAAAAAAGTAAATAATTATATCTGCTGGTTAGATGCTTAGGCATTTTATTTACATACATCTGAAATAAATAAAGTATTTGATTGAACCTTTTGAACTGATACAGCGTGCTTTAGCAACACAAGATCCCGGCTCCTACCCGTAGAAGAGACGGCACTTATTCCTCTCAAATAGCTCTTCATTTAACCCTCAGAGTTTCCTGTTTTAGCCTTTTCTTTTTGCGAAAGCCTAATTTTTTAGACTTTTTCTTGATTTTCAGTTTTATCGTACACACACTGTACACTGTACACCCAGATGCTGCTGTTTTTGTCCGATGTGAATTATTTCTTCACTAATTTCTTCCTGATTGCATTTTAATCTTCCTCTGCGTAACTGGCCTGTGATGCCACATTTGTTGTCTTTGATGCATCTGACCCTCTTACTAATTTTGCATTATGCCTCAAATGCATATCAGCATAATGTACCTCCATTGTTTGCAATGGATTCTCAACAGAACTGAGCAGGAGCAACGACAAAGGTTCAACATCTAATGCAGCGTTTCTCAATTCCGGTCATCAGGCCCCCCTGCCCTGCATGTTTTAGGTGTTTCCCTTCTGCCACACACCTGGATTGAATCTTTGGGGGATTAACAGGCTTCTGCAGTACTTGGTGGCTGCAGAAGATGATAGGTTTATTTTAATTCCTAACTAGCAAAGATTCAACCGGAGTCATAATTATCTTTTCTGCAGAAAGGAGGGAAGATCCGAGACACGGAATACCGCTGTAAAACACTGTCTGGGATCAACTCTGCCAGATCTTTCTCTGCATTTGGCTTTATTAGAAAATACAAGGAAGGAGGTTGGGCTTTTTCACAGTCACACAAAGAATTTGACCAATGACCTTTTTCTACAGGGTGCTCTGGAACCTTCTGTGGACATGCCCTTAAAAGGGCATGTGGCTGGCCACAACTAATCAGTTACACATGGAGCTGATAACACAGGAATGTGCAAAGTCTCTAGCCTCCAGGCAAACATCCTACAAATGGTTAATAGTGTTTCACAGAAGAAAAAGAGTCAAGTAAACATCAAACAAAATAATAATATGAAAACATAACCTTTCAAATAAACTCACAAGTAAATGAACTTAGATAATTATTCTAACAGAAGATGTCATGCAATCATTTGAATCAGCTGTTCTGGTATAGAGGCACATCTAAAACATGCAGAGCAGGGGGACCTGAGGACTGGAATTGAGAAGCACTGATCTAATGTGTTTTGCAGTTTTAAGTGCTCAAAAATCATGTCGGATTTAGAAAACAGTTATTTTCACTGATTGGCAAAGTTATACTGGTCGGGTTCATCAAATAAAACAGATAATTATATTGCTTGCAAAAAAGAATGATCAGGTTAGACTGTGACTTTCAAGCTTAAATTAATACTAAAACTAATACATAAAAATAAGAAGCTTTATATGTATTTCCTAATGGCTGTGGTTATTTGTTCACTTGCAGCGAATATATTAAAGTGACTGAATGACCTCGAGCTAAGAGTAGAGAAAAATAATTCATATTCTTGAATTTTTAAATTGATAAGATTTGACATTCACTCAAACAGTCAAAGGCATTGGAAAAATATATTTTATAAAATGTTCACTTTAGGTGACCATGTTTTGCTTGTCCTTGGAGCTAAAAAACAACAAACTCTTGTTCATTTAATCTCAGTAAACCATTCGAATCATTCTGCTAACAAACTGCATTGCAGTGGAGTATATAGTATTCAATTTATCAGCAGTTGTAAGCAAACTAAATTCAACTGATTATATTCTTAGCTGCTGTTTTGCTCTAATGATTTGTTTTAGTACGGTAAAAGTGCTTGCATTTGGTGTTTGCCATATGTCTTGCAATAAAACAGTGTTTAGAGTGAAACGACGCTCATCGTTCTAAATCTGTTGCAGGCCATGAAACCAACAATACGCTCCAAGTAGCGCTGTGACATGGTTGATGTCCTTGCAGAAGTCTGTGCACATTATTGCTGCCAACAGATCCACAATGCATGGATTTCAATAATGGCTAACTGGCTTAGCTGTAAATACCAAAATGTGCGTCCATTAGCACTTTGGCGCATGCAGGCTATATTAAGCTCTTATCAGGCCTTTCATGCGCACACAAACATTCAAGTGCCTGGAATTAGCACATACATGACAACAACCCATTTGTTTCCCGGAAGACAAAAACCTTCCTCTTGGGCTACGAATTCGGCACACAACCGCAGGATTTGGGTCAAGTGCTGGATGGTGGCCGTCTGGCTGCAGAGCCGAGTTGTGGCTTTTTAACAGATTGGATTTAGCCTCTCATCTGCTCATGGACAGGCACTTACAGTAGCTCACATACTGCTGTGAGGGAGCAGATTGAGAATAGAGAGTCATGAGTAGTGGAGCCAGGAGAGATGGAGCTGGACTTTTCCGTTTCAGGGATATTTTAATCCGGAGAGTCCAAAACGAACATCCGTTTTTTTTTTTTTTTCTTCTTTTCAACCAAAATGATGCTGAAGGTCTCTTTGAATGTACTAAAGAATATTAAACCAATATAATCTGCTTTCTCTGACCTTATTCCACAGTATATCAGGCTTCCCTGTCATGTCACCATGTTTTAAAGCGGATAATCCCTTTCTGTTTATCTTGTATTTATTTCAGTTAACATTTACTTCATCTATTTTAATTTACAGTAACAAATGCTCATTTCTGTTTTGCTTCCACCAGAGGTAATTTTGTCAGATTACGCTAATTAAACACTTTTATTCATTTAAAGTGCAATAAAAGTAAAAAATTTGAGCTAAGTCTAACAGCATAATTTACCTGCAATGGCTTGAAGTTCCACAGATTTTTTCTTCCTTTAACATGTTTGAGCTAAACCAATGTGATACAAATAATTTTACAGATTAGTGCAACTGATAGAGTTTCAAGTGGCTCAATAATGATAATGCAGGTGTGACATACTTTTTAATTTTCCATATCAAAGTTTATCAGGTGCATACATACAGTATATACGTTTTAATAAATAAGGATTTCATTAATTAGCTTATTTCTGGAATTTCATTTGAAAATTACCCTTCATATTTTGCATAGAGCTATGGCCTTCAGTGACAAACAGTATATAAAATGCTTAATTCATATAAAGTTACAGCTTATACTTCATAGCTAATTAACACCTAACCACTCAGAAGGCTTTATCCAATCTTGTTAATGGAAAGTTGAGTGTAAGGAAAAAGAGTATTAGACGTTGTAGAAACAATAGGGATAACTGCTACCCAGTGAGAATCGTGAAGTAAATTCAATTAACAGGAATAAATGCTCAAAGTATACCTGCATGTGTGCAATCAAATGATGTATGAGCTTGACTTTTCGAATCAATTTGCTGAAATAAATTAACTTTTCAGTGTTGCTCTGCGTTGTGGTTTGCATTCATGCAGCTGTAGTAGTATGGGGGAAGGTTTGCTTCATAAAAATATCGACTGACTAAAGTTTGCAGTTTCAAAGATGAAAAGATGCTGTTTAATGTCCCAAAACTGATTTATTGCTCATAACTCTTGATTTCAGACACAAATTTGTCTCCTATACAACTTTATGGGAAGCTAACTTACCCTACAAGCTGTTTGGCCTTTTTCATTTTGCTCAATCCCACTTTGATGTCTGAATCCTGAGCATAGACCCTAAGATGATTCAAGGACACAGACGTAAAGAGTAATCAAACAGTTTTTGCTTGGGATTAAACTCTAGCAAAATCATTTGCTTTCTACTAGCTTTGTTTTTTTTCGACCTGTTATTGTTTCAAATCATGTACTAGTGGAAAAGATTAGGCCAACTTTCTGTTAGATGTTTTTTCTCAACTTTTGATTTTATTCGATTATGGAAGAAAAAAAAAATCTAAACCAACCCCGCTGTAAACTGTACTTTGTATTAATGAAGGTCATCTGCTGAATATCACAATTTCTTAAAAGATTTCAAACTCAGACAACAATAGAAGAAACATCTAAGGGGGCAACACGTTTTGTACTGTACTTTATTCAAACACAGAACAATAGAGCCAGCAGCTCTAATAGGGACAAAGAAGATACATGAATACCGTCTCCTGGCAACTGCTTTTGATTATTTTTATTTGAATATTTTATTCTTAGAAATACATGCCAAGACACATATTTGCAAGAAGTAGCCAGCTTAAAAAACAAAAAGCTTTGAAAAAAACACTAAACACTTTTTATTTTATTTTTATTAAAAATCCATGTGCTTTGGCTCTTTTAATGTCAAAACTCTGTACATTTCCCTTTTACCAATACAACAAGACATAGTTGGAGCATAATGACAAAGGAAACCCAGACCATACCTTTTACCACTCTAGAGAAAAAGAAAATCTCTACAATGTTTCAAAGCTATTTTTGTGCATGTTGAGATTTTTTTTTTTTTTTTACCTTAGATCATTATGCTCCTAAAAAAAACAACCATGAAAAAACCATTTTCAAATTTCTGGCAGAGTCATACATTTTTTTTTTTTTTATAGCCTGGTATTCTCAAAAAAAAGTAATGCCATCCATTTCAGCAAGTTTCCCACAGGAGCATGACAGATTCTCCACAATACTTAACAGTCATCATGAGGTGCTTTTCCACCTTCTTCTTTCTTTATTTTAAACTAAATGTCCCTGAAAAGGACAAGAAAGAACTTTTTCCTGACATGCCTCCCAAATGCCTACTTTGTATGGAGACAGCATCCCAGGATTGCTAGACAGACTTTTTGAGCAGACCTACCAATCCCAAGAAGTCACTCTGCTGCAGATGTCAAGAACTGGGATAATTCATGGTGTGGCATTCCCCATGTGCTCTAATTGGTTGGATTATTAACTTGTTAAAAGGTTGATCTTTTCTCGTTTTTGCATTGATTAACTCAAAGCTTTTTATCGCATTTTCAGGGGCGTCAATAACATTTCGGTAATAATCTCACTCATACTCATGTACATTTGCATTTATGTAGAAAACAATCACAACAACACGCATAGCCCAAGCTTCAAAACAAAACAGCCCCTGCCGATTTATTACACATTCTCCAGTCATTCCTCTGACTTTTCCTGGCAGCACGTCAAGTTGTTGAGACAGACTCTAATGCTATCCTGTATGAGTAACAGATAAATCAATGTCACACTCTCTGCCAGTCAAAAAGCTGCTTCAGCTCCAAACCGATATGGCGACTTCTCATCTTTACTGTAAATGTTGGCTCACCGTTCGCACTGGAAGGGAAACAAAGGAGAGGAAAGGAAAGTAAAAAGGGGAAGAAAGGAAAGATACTATCTTCTCTCAGTTTTACAAAGCATTTTATATTTAATTTCTCTGGTCTAAACCTTTGGCTTCTCGGGATTAGGAGTGACTGCAGAAAGGTCAAGAAATTACCGGAATAAAGGCAGCATGCTTCATCTCGTCATCGATCGCCTTATTTCACCTCTGCTTTGCGTAATGTAAATTTAATTTTATGTCATCCGACTCCTTCCCCTATCTCAGTGACACTGCAGTAATGAGCTGCACTCATGCCAGAGTTCAAACCAAGTCTTCAGTCTGCTTGGTGGGTGGTGGAACACACAGAGCGAAAGAAAGGGAGCTGAAGCTAAAGAGTGTGGCAGCATAAAAGCAAATTCAAATTCTGATCCTTTTGCCCCCCCCGCACCCTCCAGAACATAAGCAGCATGACTTCACATTCTCACACACGCACACAACTGCAATATGAGGAAAAAAAGGTGGGAAAATAATAGATATATTATTTTTGCTTTAGAGCACTTTTTACTTTTGCAGATTATGTTTAATTAAAATAGAGTCTTGGCAGTAATTGACAAGCTGTTTAATTATGTAGTGACATCCCCATGCCACAAGAGAAAGGTTAAGTTGGGTGACTCAGCTGTTATGTGCCTGCATCCGTTTTGCAGGTCAGCAAGTAAAGTGCTCCCCCATGGGCCGTGGTAGCTTCAAGCTGTTTCCTGAGAAACCATTCGGCTGCTATGGTGTAATCTGTCTCAAATGGTGTTTTGTAAAAACAGAATTGTAATTTTCAGCTTCCAGCGTAAGGGGCTTTGTAATCGTAGGCAGTCTTTGGTGCATATGTTAAACACAGCGTTTCGAAGAAAGCCCTTTATCAAATCTGAACGGAAAAAATTGGCAAAAAAGTTCTGTCTCTATTTGTACAGACGTATCCCTTTTGTCATCTGCACGTTGTCTGCACTCTGTTTTCTGAGTTACAATAAACCATCGTGTTTTTTTCCCAGATCCATTTTCTCCATTCTGCCAAGAGGCACTTAGTATCGCTGTTACTCATGTTACTTTTGTATTCAGAGCCAAAAGCTGCCGTGACAGAGACAAACTTCACTATTGATCCGCCGAACATTGCTCCTGTTTCTCCTGCATCCCAACAGAAAATGAAAGCAGGGCAGAAGAGCTTATTCCCACCCCCACCCCTACTTCTCCTTCTTTTCTTCGTCCTCTGCACCGCTGCCCCAGACTGCCCTACAGTGATTCAGATCTTCTTTTTGCCGCGTACATCATTGTTGCGTCTCGTATTCTTGTGTGTGGGTGTGTGTTAGCAGCTTTAATGCGCAGGGCGAGTCTTTTACAATATGTTCAATATCGCACCACAAGGCCTCACGAGCCGGACAGCTGCACTGATGCAGGGAGAGGGAGAGAAACGTTGGGGATGGGAAGGGGGTATGGAGCTGAAACACCAGTGCAGAGTAAACCCATTTGTCTTCCTCTTCCCACATTTGAAACACCCCTACAGCACATAAAACCCACCACACATGAAAATAACCAAACGCTCACGAGGAAATATTATACCATCCGTTATATGCATCTCACAGAAGAAGCTGAACTCACCAGATTTTCTAGACTTTTACCACTCTTCTCAAGCAATGCTTCATCTACCAAACCGGCTGAGCGGGAAAGTGAAGAACGATCGCACAAGACCCGGATCATGTCGGTTTCAATATTTGTAAATTTGAGAGATTCTCGCGCTCTATGTGGCAACCTACTTGAAGAACCGTGTGAAGGCTGCACTGAGCTGCACTCACGCCAGAGTTCAAACCGGGGATTTTAGCTTAATAGTGAAAAATATCAGACGTTCATTTAGATTGGTTCACTTTGGTCTTGAAAACGGACCAAACTTCCTGCACAGTGTAATGAAGTGTCAACAGCTTGTTTGGGGAGCTATGACAATAATTTGCCAAGTATGAATAGCAGGCGAGACATGTAAGTTGTTATTCTGTGTGCATAAGGCGAATGCAGCAGTCGAGAAAAAGACAGTCACAAGGAAGAGACTGTTGTAATATGGTCTAAGCAGCATTTGAAAAGAGCTTATGTTTTATAAACAATAATATCTCTTGGTGTTAAGAAATTAGCGGGTTTTTTTGGTAACCAACTGCTACAAAGTATAAATCAGATTTTTACTTTTGTGTTGAATGTCTGTCTTATAATATTTTACTACCTACGACAAAAAAACATTTAAAGCCTTTTCTGCAAAATTCACCAACTGCACAATTCCTAAGTAGCATAAGATGAGTCGGATTTCAAAAGAGCAAAAGAGATCTTATGTTTTTTTAACAATAACAATATTTGTTGTTCCCCTCCCCCTATACAGGGGGAAACGTTTGGACAGTTCCAAGGGCCCTTGACTGATAGGGGGCCCTCCCACAAAATATAGTTTCATTTTTCTTATAGAAATAGAAGAAAACTGGGGGTCAATTACAAAATTAATCATATAGTGTTTTTTAAAACAGTTTTATCAGTGTTTCATGTAAACGTCACTAGCAGTGAATGTTGTGCCAGTATCAGAATTGAACCAAAGAAAGCAAGGCAGTTGCAAGCCTTTAAAATCTTTTGATGGGTCACATAGACTTAAAAAACTGTAACAGCAGCTGCGAAAGGGGGCCCAAATTTTATTTTTTGTCATGAGGCCCAAGATCCCTGGCAGCACCCCTGTTCAGCACACCGAATGAAGGAAGTCAATGTAAGACAACATGCTAGTGATGCCCCACATGCCACTGACAGCATTGAGGCTAACATTAGCTATTTGGTTAATTTTAGCTTATACACTAATTTTAACATACTGAATTACATACTGAACATACAAGCATTACTCAATATGCTTGTGACTCTCCACATGCTATTGATTACATTTTAGCTTACTTTAGCGTTGATGCTAATTTGTAGCATCAAAACGCTGGGTTCCAACCGACGGGCACACTTTGGCAGGCCCGTTTAAATTTCTAACACAATTTTCTAGTTTACTTTATTGTCCAGGATTTATTGACAGTGCAACTAACACATACATGAACAGAATAAGCAACAATTTCTCTCTTAATCAATGCCTGCATCTTATTTGCAATAATTCTCTTATTAAAGCAAAGTTAGGAACCTTTACTTAAAAACGATTAAGACAATCGAGGATAGGTGTTCTCATATTTGCTTGATTATCTTTTGATCCATCCAGATCACTGCTGAAGATTTGTAGACTAGGCCTCCTGTTTTGGGACTCTGTGGAGATCAGGGGGATCACATCTCACCATCTTAACCATCTATCTGTTTGGCACAAACCAGTGTAAAACCATTAAAAGGCCTCAGTGACTTTGACTCCCAAATGGTAAAATTCAGTCATCAATCATCCGTAATAGAATGTGCGATGTTTACAAAACCTTCATTCTGAGACCTGTGTGATTTAGCTAACTAATGCCCGGGGTGTTTTTTGGTGTAAATTCTCATAAACAATGATTGTTTGACAATCGGGCTTATTACTCTTCATTTAATATTGCTAAAGCAACCCGTGGGGCAAATTGTCAGGGGACGAATTGTGCCACTTAGTGGTTCTTTCATTAGACGGGCCAGTCAAATATCATTGTCAACAAAGACGGTCTTATTAGAAGAGATTGTTTGCTTTACTACATATATATATATATATATATATTGCTTTACTACATATTTACTACATATATATATATATGTACATATATGTAGTATATATATATATATATACTACATATATATATATATGTAGTAAAGCAAACAATCTCTTCTAATAAGACCGTCTTTGTTGACAATGATATTTGACTGGCCCGTCTAATGAATAATGAATATATATATATATATATATATATATATATATATATATATATATACTGCTAAAAAAAATAAAGGGAACACTTTAAGTGTTAAACACCTGTTTAAGTGTTCCCTTTATTTTTTTGAGCAGTGTATATATAGTCATTATTTTTTCAGACTCAGTTAGAAGCACAGTGACATGGGTTATGATCAACACGGTCCAGGCAAACATGGCCCCCAGGAAGGAAAACACTACAACTAAAGCACGAATGTCAGCTTTGCGTGGGCGTGCTATGAAAAATCCGAACGGACACCCCGGAGGTGCTTGGTCTCCTTCTTGCTGTGTTGTGACCGGGAGTTTTTAAATAGTGAATGAGTGTGCTATGTGGCCTGTGTGTGAATGTGTGTCTACGTGCAAGATGTAAAAGCAGGACAGACGCTGAGTACCTCCCAGCTCTCCACATTCATATGTGTTCCCCAGAGATCCACACATGCTTGTTTTAGAAAACAGAAAAAGAAGTAGGAGATTAAAAAAGGGGGGAGTTGTTTTATTTTATTTTTTAACCCTTTGGTTAGTGGTGACTTATATAAGCAGGAAAATGTAGCCTCATTTGATTTTAGTTCCTTTGCTGACAAAATCAGATCAATCCAACTGCATAAGATTCTTCCGTTTTACTACAAAAACACAAAATCTGACCAAGTACTTTTGGTCTAGTCGAGTGTTACTATTTTAGTACACTTGAAATTAAACAAAACTAATGTAAAATAACTTTTCAGCAAGATATAAGAGCTTGTTTTCAGTCAGTAATTCTTTAATATTGATGGAAAAGTACTAATTAATAGTGATATAATCTGCCAATGGAGCAAGACATTTTAAAGTCTTGATTTGTCAGTCATTCAACTTCGTAGATCTATGCCGGTATGCAAACAGGAATGCACACAATACCTACTGGTGGCATGGAAGAAATACTAACAGAGCCTATAATTTGGACAAAGATGCGACAAATTTCGCAAGTTCTTACAAGCTAAATGTTTGACAAAGTCCCCATTAGACTTGTGAGTGTTCTTCAACCCCTCATGATGCTGAATGCCAATTCATCTTGTGCACAGGCAGTGGAGGTCAAGATGCTGATTCTGGTGATTCTATTTGTACAGATAAGGCATGCAGTCATCTCAGTAGTTACAGGGAAAAAAGTTTTTTGCTGAGCTCTCAGTCAAGCAAGCACTGTTCACCTGTTAGTTAAGTCAAAGTAAAGTGAACTGGGACGTAGCTGTGCAACGGCAAGATGGCCGAGCGGTCTAAGGCTCTGTGTTCAAGTTGCCATCTTTATTTACTATTGGTGTATTTAAGGGTGCTGTACTGGTGTAGTGCTATCAAAGAAAATTGTATTTTTGTACATTTATGTCTATGTCAAAAAAAAAGGTTTTAGTCAACTCAGCACAGTTTCTTGGTATCGGATCAGTATCAGCTGATACTAAACCTCAGATAACTATCGATATTGAAAGTGAAAAAAGTGGATCAGTGCATCCCTATTTATAACTAATACTTTTTTCATCAATATTAAGAAATTACTGACTTCAAACAAACTCATATAATTTGAGTTTGCTGGAAGTAACTTTTCAGGAAAAAAGAAAAGAGAAGTTTTATTCTTATTCCCAGCATATTAAGATATTTTCACTAGAAACTGGACCAAAAATACTAGATAAGATTTTGTGTTTTTGCCGTGGTCTCTTCACCACCCACCCCCTTGCTCTCACGTCTTCATCTGAACATATACCTGCCAAGTTTGTTGTTCAGTCGCCCACCTGAGCCAAACACCTGTGTTAGCGCTGGGTTCCAAAAACTAGGGCAGGATACCATCACAAGCAGGCTGTCTAAAGCGGCCCCCTGCTGGGAAGCTGCTGCACACCACCTGTTGGCTCACCGGAGACCCTCTTCTATCTCACCAGCTCCGTTTACTGATGTGGTCCTCAGCTGTACACTCTCTGCATTCGGGAGGCTGGAGACCGGCTTATCTCTTACCTTCTGTACTTACTGAGTCACATGTGGATGCACAGAGGCACTGTGCAAACCTGTTAACAAGTGTGGGCTGCTTTGCAGCAGTGAGTCGTGATAACCCCCTTACCGCCAGCAGATGTCCTGCTCTCACTCATCAATGTAATGATCTGGCAGCCAATCACAGGCTATGTAATATTCATGAATGAAAACAAAGTAGATGGTTTAGGAAAGTGTTTAGGTGAGAGAAAACAGACATTATGTTGCTACTTAGTTATTTTTTTGTTTTGTTTTGTTTGTTTTTTTCAGATTAAGCATTACTGTGTTTTTATGGGGTGTTTTGCTTTTCTTTGTACCTAATATTTGCTCGTCTCACAGCCAGAAAATGTCCACTGCAATGTAAGAAAAGGGGAATTAAATTAAAGGAATTAAAGTTGATGCGTATGCCGGACAAAAATTTTGATACACCTGAAATACCTCTGAAAACATTGATCCCTGTTAACTAGTTTAACATGTAATTTATTACCAGCATAAATATCTTATTTGTTTTTTAAATGTTTGAATCATTCAGTAAGCACTAATAACAAAACATACAGCTTCATTGATTTTATGCTACTCTTTCCTACTTACTTAGATGCTGAAACACTGAAAAACATGTTATGCTAGTCTAAATGTCAACATAAAGGGGATTTTATCATGACACATCTTTGAAGATTATCTATGCTATGTCAAAGCTTGGTGGCTGTTTTGCATCATGAATGTATATTGGGATCAAGGGTGTGCAAATCAGTTTCTGCTACATCATAACGGTTATGTTTCTTTTCTGTATTCTGAATACAATATGAGGTCACAACAATACAACTAATATTTGAGCAAATCTTCCTCTAGTGGTAGCTCCACTACTAACACTCATTATTTGACCATCAGCAAGTTTGTCTTGGCAATTCCTTTCACCAGAAATGGAAGTGCTTATTTTAATTGGTTGATTTCCTGGCACTCAACATGCTTTTAAGCACAGTGCATTCCTTTTCAGTCGGGTCATCCTTACTGGCATTCCAGAAGCTAAATGCTCACGAGCTTTATCAATTAGTGTGTTTGGCACCTGCGGGGACACAAATTGTCTCTGAGTTTTAACAGCTTTTGAGTTGATTGTTAAATTAGTTCACAAAAAAATCTAGTGCACCAGCAAAACTAGCATAAAACACACCCTCACACCATGCTTAACAACCTGTAACATGTTCTTTGGTTGGAAAGTCTTACTTAGAATCCTGCAAACTGTCCAGTTGTAACACAGTCTAGAAAACCTGAATGTTTATCTCACCTGATAATAGTATGTTCACCAGAAGGCATTTGGCACCTTAAAGCAATTAAGAAAATGTTTAGTTTTGTTTAAAAGTGTTGAAGTTTTTGTCCAAAATGAATTGTCAGAATAGGGTCATTCCAGTTTGTGATAAAAACCTGAACTTTAATCTAGGTTTAATCTGGAATATTGTTTCTTTGACACATTCCAGTTAAACTGATCAGATTTGATCCATTTAACACATCACTGCCATCACAGTTCAAGCCGAATCTGTTGCATTCAAACTGATGCACACATTACCAGTAGATTGATTTTGTTTTGCATTAGCTGTTTTTTTTTGTTGTTTCTTTTTTTGGAAAACCAGCAGATTGCATTTTAAATTAAAAACCGACAATACTGTCCAAATACGAGGGATGGATCATTTTTAATCATCACTTGTTCACTAGCGTACTCAGTTTCTCATGATTAACGCATCATTATTTACAGCTGCTTTCTCCCGTTGAAGTAGAGTCTTTCTGACTCAAGCATTAGTTTCAGAAAACATGCAAAATAATCTGTATACTCAGGTCCTTTTTTACATAATCAATGGGATCCAAACCCAAAGGGAAGTTTATACAGGAAAAACAGATTCTTCTGGCAAGGTAACAACTGATAACTACTCTGACTACAGATGAAAAAGTTCTCATCCAAAATGTAGCTCACCAAAGATGTAGAGCGAAGAACAGAGAAAACAGGCATTCAAAGAAACATTGCCACCATTTTAGTTGACTAATTCTTTCTAACTTTGTTCAATAATCCAATGAAAGTTGGAAGCAGCATCATATATATTTTACTATATCTAAAAAAAAAAAAACATTTTAGTGAGCTTAGTGGTGACATTTTTCAAAGTCTCTCTCACACACATTGCAACATAATTGCACGTTAATAAATAGCATTCATTCAAGGCAGAAAGGCTCATTAATAGAAGTCATTTTTTCACTGGATCTGGTGAATCTTTAGATTTGTGGTTTTGTAATCACTGGTGCGTTGTGAAGTCCTTCGCCCTCCGTCTCATCCTGAAGATTATCAGGTAATCACTTTCATTATGTAATAAATCTTAAATAAGAATATATACAAGTGGGGGGAAAAAAGCTGTTAGGCTATACAACATAAATCAATAAACGCAAAACAGTAGGTTTGACTTTTTGAGTGAGCGAGGACTGTGATGTTGCTCGTTTTCACACCATAACAGACTAGATGAGAAAGATACAGATCACTGGCTCTCACATACAGGCCTAATTACCCCACTGACCCTTCTTTCTTTGTTGTCAGGGAAGGACATTTCAAGGTGCAAATGTGATAGTAGTAAGCTGGGAGTAATCAGATTCGTTCTGCTATGACTTAAGAATTCACATAAATTCTCTGCGTATTCAGTGTCTCTCCCTAGCTTTAAAACTATTTTGGAGTGATCTGATTTTAACTCGCATCCAGAATTTGGATTTATGCGACCCCAGCTAAAGTGTCTCTGAATTCATTGCCAGACTGTAAGACAACTGTTTGATAAATACATCAGCAAATCAAATTCACAATTTTCTCACCAACTGGTCCGTCATCTAGACGTTTTCATCTTCTCAATGATTTGGCACGGGAAGCCAATGGCCCCACGTCACAAACAAAAAGGGGCTAACGGCAACTTATTTGCTGAGTCACTAATCAGTCAGCAACTAATGAAACGAGTCATTTTAATCCAACGCATTCTTCCCAACGGCGTATTTGTAATCACCATTCTAATTTTGTTTTCATTGTCTTCAATTTCAATCCAACAAAAACCAGCGGAGAGCAAAGTAATACCGTGACACAGCGCTGTTATCTCTGCAAGCCAATTAACTACATGAACTCTCCCCCACACGGTGGCAGATAAACAAAACCACCAATGAAAGGGCAAACACAAACAATGTAAAGTTTGCTGTGTTATCTTTAATTTGTAATTGGGATAATATTTATGCTTGTGCTGAACGTAGCAGTAATGACTGGACTGTTGATCTGTTAGTATACAAAGGTTGCGTTGCTTGCATTGTTGGGTAGTTTGTGTGTTTCTCACTTCTTGTTTTTCTCTTTGAAATAGCTGTTCATTTTCCTCCTTTTGGTTAGTTTTTTTTATTATGAAAAGCATATTTGTTTCCATGTTGTATGCATAGTCAGGATTATTTTTAACTGCCTTCCCTTAAGGGGATCTAATTCACAAGGTTGATTTATACAGTTTTTATTATAGGTGTGCAGTGCTTTAATTATTGAGTTTTCATTTTTTCCCTGCTCTTTCTGCTCCCTCGCTCTCTAAGGTTTAATGTCTCCTCTAATGATTTGAACTCCACCCTTTCCAGCAACATGCTAGGGGAGGGAAGCATTGACCTAATCTGCGCAGTGCAGCCAGTTAGCGATGTGACAGACAGGATGACAGCGAGAAGTGAGAATGAGGAGGGGGATGACTGACATGAAGGCATAAAATGTTAAAGCCTTTCCCTTTTTCCACAGCAGGCCGTTGGAGGGCAGCTTACATCTTTGTGGATGTTTCAGCTGTGGGATCTGTCCCTGTCAGACCTCTTTCTAGATCAATCTGAGAGGCGGTGTCGTCGCACTGCCCACGCACACAGGGCACCAAGTGGGGGGGCTCCAACCAATCAGGCTCATGAAATCATTATAAGTGCGGTAATTATAATGACTTAAAGAAAAATGTGTAAAGCATGTTGACAGACATAAGCGATACAAAAGTAGTTCATTTGCTAAAGAAAAAGAAGAATCTCCTGTGCTCTTTCCAGTTACCTCCCATTGGTCTGTTTTATGCCTCAGTCCCAAGTCTGATAGACTTCTGTATCTGGATGTGGCCAGATACACATCCAGATATGTGTATCTAGATGTGTGTCTGGCCCTCTTGAGGGTGTCAAGTGGGAGGAGAAAAACTAAATTATTTTACTGTTGTAGACAAAAAAAAAACGGAATCTAAAAAAAAATGATACATACAAAAGCAAAAGAGAAATACATAAGAGACATTTCCCATGTTCATCCTGTTACGTCTGTCCTTCTTCAAGAAGAATTTACCTTGACCAGTTAAAGTCTGTGAACAGACTTCACATGTAACTTAATGCGAAGAAGTTTGAGGATTTTGTGATTTTAATAAGCACCTCCTCGTGAATCTTACTCGGGAAAACCGAAATTGGCATGATTATATGGGTCAGTTTCCTTTTTTGTTGTTTTTAAGGATAAAACAAATACAACATGTGAACACAGCACAAAAATCTATCTTATTCTAATAAGCGAAGGTGCCCAAACAAATCTAGCAATAATCCCGCAGAAAGATGAAGACAGTACATTACTTGGTCAGATGGATTTAGAAATATAGGAATACGTAATTTATAAATATGTCATTCAGTCAGAAACAACCAATCAGAGGATAAACAGCTTTGATGGAACATTAACTTGTTTCTCTGTTATTAGCACTCTAATCAGCATGCGCACAAGAATGATTGACAGCACTAAGACCCTCCTCCTCATTATGATTGTTTGTTTCTGACCTTGAGCGGCGCATTGATGCAGATGGCAATAGCAGCACTGGGAGGACGTGAAGGAGCTGGATTTTTTTCAGACTATCTGATTCATATTAATTACAATGTCACGGCGGTTTTAACAAATATTTAAAAAACATATTTTTGTAAACGTTTAATAATAATTGCTTTTGTGTTTTGACACACAGTCACACTCTGACAAAAACATGTTTGTGGCTATGCATTAAGTTTGTGAAAATACTGTTAGCATCGGTTTGCACAATGACAGAATGAGAAAGAGCCAGAAAGATTTTTGCCGTTGGCTATTCTTTGAAGGACGTCAAACACGTGCTGAGCCATCTATTGAGGAGCCATCTTTTTATTTATCACTCTCCCACTGACAAACCGACTCATTCTCCGCCTCACTATTTAGTGAGTCATCGAGATGTTCCACTGTTAGATCAATACTGTGTGTCTCTAACAAAAATTTTAAAAAAAGAGATTTGGAGCGGTGGCGAACTTTGGCTACTCAAATGTGTTCTGTCATGATTCCTAATAAAACTGTCAACTCATTTTTTTCCCTCAGGGGATAAAAATCCAGATATCACAAACAAGATTCACATGTGATTATTTTAATATCTAGCAGTTGCTATGGAAACCATCTCTAAACTCGACCAGGATGCAGTGTGAACCTTTTTTTTTTTCGAAGCTTAATTGAAAGGTGACAAAACCAGTAAAGTAAAACAATTTTGAAAAGTTATTTATTAAAGTCAGCCTTCTGCTGGGAAACTCTGGGTTACTTCCGCTCAACCCGTCTATCTAAATGTTTTGCAGACTTCTCTCATGCCTTTGTGAAAATTATTTTCCTGGATTGTTGTACCCTCTTTCAGCATCCACATAAAAAAAAAGAAAAACTTTTTGAGACTGAGAGCACAAGAAGTTTTAGCTGTTGACCCAGCCTCTAGACTCTCCAATCCAATCGAGCGGCTATGGGATGCGCTCGACACACAAATCAAATCCACGGAGCTTACAGGATTTAAAGATCAACAAAATTTACAACAGGACACTTTCGGGGATCATAAGAGGATAGTCATAATGTTATGCCTAATCTGTGTGTGCTCCATCAACAAATGAAGTGATGTTTCTTCAGTCGAACATTCGGTGTCTTGTAAACCTGTTCCTCTTCCTGTGCAGCATCCAGCAACCTCTTCTGATACGGCTTACTCTAATTTGCACTGACTGCACTGGAAAAACACAGTAGCAGATCAATACTGCATCTATTTGTCTCTCTGTCCATCAAGCGCATCTTACCGTCTACCTTAGCAACGCTAATCTGGGGTCAGATCACTTCCTGGAAGAAACACAGCGCTTTGCTTTATCTTTCTGATGGAACACACTCTTCACCAGCTGCATACACTCTTTTTTTTTTTCCACGCGGTCTGTATTTGTGAGGTCGTGTCCTTTGCATTGCGGCCTTTGCATAAGGTTTGAGCGGTAAGGTCGGCTGCAGCAGATTTAAAAGTTTTTACACTTCTGATGCGAGTGCATTACTTAGCTCTCTCTTAAAAAAAAAAAAAAAGGACTCCAACCTGAGTAGGTTTCCTCTGCCGACCTTCTAATATGAAACATACACTTTATTATATCTGTGGGGTATGGATAAAATAAATAATATGGCTTTTTGTTGTAATTTAATAACTCCACCAGGGTAGAAAAGCAATATTTTTTCTCCCTGTGCTTTCATTGTTAAATAATTTTGGTGCCTTAAAAATCCTCTTAATTGAGCAGTGAAAAAAGTGTTATGCATATTGATATGACTCTCTTCTTTCTGTTTTCATTGCTATAGGGATGAAAAAACAACAGACTTTTATTTAAGGATTTTTGTTAACTGTAATTATGTGAACATGTAGTATTCTACATGATAAATGGTTGGCATTACACAATTTGAAAGAACAATTTCAGATGAATATGCCGCTGATCTTTTATGCTGCACTGTGAATCACTTGAAAATATTTTTATTTGTGCAAAAGACTCTATTATATAGTTTACTTTCCTACTTAATGACTTCTTCTGCAGAGCCATTTTTTAAATCATCTGAAATGATCATGCTTTCTGCTTGCTACACCTTATTATAGACCACACATCTAATTTTTTTATATGTGTATGATGTTTAAATTTACCCAAAAAAACAGCAAAAGCTTGGAATTTCTATTGTTATTCTCTCAAACATGCTGCTTGAAAAAGAGCAGCAGGTGAGGACTAACAGAGAACCATAAATTATGTATAACTATTTATATTACACAATCACAAAGACACTCATTTGTATATAATATATATGTTTAATGTGTGAAACTCAGTTTATGGCTGGAGAATTAGGTTTGATGGATACAGAATTCTGATAGAAATAACTTAATCGAATAAAATTGATAATTTTGTTCTCATAGTCAGGTGTAAGTAAGCAGTAATTTAAATGAAGCTTTCTGTGAGTCACAGTTTACACTTAGGTAAGTAAACTTTTAGGTAAGTAAAAGTTCTGACTGGTTAGTATCATGTAATCTGTGCAACATTTTAATTATTATTGTTTCATTTGTCGAGCAGGAACACTTTGTCCCATCAGATATTTTCAACAAAAAGCTGAAAAATAGGTGAACAAGTTATCTCTTGAAGAAAGCGCTCCCACGTTGTGTATTTTTCTTCATCAGAGGATGACATTTTGCAGCCCGGGAGCACACTTATTATCTAACTGTTCATTTTTAAAAGCCTTTTTCAAATTACCCTCACATCCTTGTGAAAAATGAAAGGATGTACTATTTTGTCTCCAATGAAACAGTTACTAAAGGACAATTCAATATAGCTTCAAATGAACTCTGTTAACTGGTTCCTGGCTTTACGCTTTTTACATCCCAGGCTAGTCTTCCTGATCATAATATCTTTATACATTTTACATAGGAACAGCTCTGGAGTTCATATTGATACTTAGAAATAAACCGTTTTTAAATAAATCATTGCCTTTCCAGCTTGCTTTAAGCTTTTTCTTAAGAGAAAATACACAATTATTTACAACCGGGTCCCACCGCCCAAAAGTACAACACTTAAGAAGCTAAATTGTTGATTTGAGTATGTTCTTCCACTATGAACCAGTGTTCTGTATTAGCTAACCATCTGATGGCTTCATGTGTCACATATTGTGATTTTCATGCCTTGGAGCTAGTGTGAGTGAGTAGGAGGGAGCAGCAGTTGTGTGTTTGTTGTATTGCATGGCATAGTGCAAATGGTGTTATTAGTGGCTAAAAAAGACTGCAGTTATATTTATTATCTATCATTACATCACTTTGCTTTGTGCAGATGACCGTTCTGGCTGGATAAGCTAATCATGCTCTGTTTTGCATTATGCATTTTTCATGAAAGGTCATTTTTATGGATCTTGACTAAAGTTTGTCTGCTGTGAAAATAAATGGTAAAGGGCCTGTACTTATAAAGCCATTTATCTATTCCAGAGGACAGTGAATGTGTGTGAATGTGTGAAAAATAAGCGCATATTTTTTATGTATATATTACCCTTCAGACAATAACATGACAGTGGATTAAAGTCATAGGAAATGGACAACTTGTGTCCATGCATTTCTGCCAGTAATGGAGAACAGAACTGTGTGTCTTTTTTCTTTTAAACACACATTTTGAAGTTTCACGTAAGAAGAGATTAATGGAAACAACAAAATTCAAAATAACTTCCCCAATTTTGCAATAAACGTTTTCACTTTTTGGTGATTTTTCAGAAAATGAGTTAGCGTGCTATGTCAGAGTTAGTGTGCTATGTCAGCGTTAGTGTGCTATGTCAGCGTTAGCGTGCTATGGCAGAATTAGCGCGCTTTGTCAGCTTTAGCGCGCTATGTCAGAACTTATTGCTTATTGAGTGAACACTCCCAGTCACTGGTGTGTCTGTGCCTTACTAAAGGCACAAAACGTGGAAAAATTTTAGAGAGGGAAAGGGAGGACTGTCAGCCTGGAGTGGCTGGCGAGAGGCACTCCAGGTTGGGGTAGGAGTGGTGGAACGCTTCCATCCACCGGTGGGTTTGATGTCCCAGCCGAATTGCCAGATGAAACTCTTGTGCAAATCACTTCACCACGGACTTTTGAAAGCTACCAACAGTAAGCCGCAGGAGTTGTCAACAGATCTCAACTGAAGGAAAGTTCTGTCATTACCGTTCGTTTCAAAGCTGCAGATTAAACATGACTTACCATCCAGAAACTGCTTGCTGCATCCTTGATGGGTGAGGTTTCACTTCCTCTGCTTCTGAGTCATAGATTGTACGGTTGTACAACTGAACATCTGTTTGCAGCCATTTTTACATGTACAGATTGTGAGTGTAAAGTTTTTTTTTTGGAGCGGCATCAGCAGCAGCTTATCTGCATGAAATGGCCACATCTCTAAAATAGATCATTCTGAAAAGAGCTCAAAAGAGCAGGTGAACTCATAATCTGAGAATATTGTGGTATAGCGAACAGATTTACCCTCAGTTGGGGGGCATAATAGGTCCCATTTAAAATTTTATTTGTACCTTTCTAAATCATGTTTGCTTTTATAGCACGTTCTTTCTCTCTAACTACCCAATCCGCTGCATAACCACCTACACAGACAGACGCGTTCGCTGGGCTACAGACGTTGCTATTGATCTACCTTAGTGATTCATGACAGGGCTTCAGGGGTTTTAGCAACTTTTTTTTCTTTCTTTTTTGTTTTTGCATATTAGCACTCATCTGCGTTTCACCATATATGTGTGCCCTAGTGTACACACGAACCCTTAGAGTTTAGTATTAGTAGTTTAGCACTGTGTATTAAAACAGTTTATGTCTTTTGATGACTCTTTGTAGTTTAACTATTGGTGCAGAGCTATGAAGACAATTCTGTATGTTAAAAGACACGTTTGCTTCCACTTTTTCTAAATTGAAGTTTTTGTCTGATACATTACGCTGAGCACAGTACATGTGAAACAACCCCGGCTCCAGAAGAGTTTGACAGGAGGGGCATCGGCTTCTTTTGGGGAGGAGAGGGGCAAAATGAATCTATGTAATAATACGCAATAATAATATTACTCAAGTAAAAGACAAAAGTACAGTGCCATAAAACTCCTCTGATAAGTACCTTTTTTCCAAAAAAAAAGTTACTCAAGTGGATGTAACAAGTACTACCCACTTTTGAACATAAACAACATCAGTAGTCTACAGGCTACTAGTTAACAAGCTTAAGGTGCTGTATTTGTAACTTTTAACTAACATTACCTGTATCCAACAGCCTTACTCAACTCAGTCGGTTAGTTTGGGGGAAAAACTGTGAAAATCTTTTTGCGGTTTGCTGGTTTGCTGTCATGATTCTAACACACACCTGTGCAGTTCTGCACAGCAGCAGCAGGTCCCCGTCGCTGCCGCAGAGTTGTGAACCCAGCGCGAGCGTCGTAGCGCTCATGTTGTGTTTAAAGTGGAAAAACAGTTGGATTAAACAGTTGTAACGGCTAAAAAAAGTGACAGAAGGCGCTGATATTGGAAGTGTGGAAGCCCCTACTGTATCAAATCGATATAGGAATAACAGAGAGTTGGCCACTCTGAGGTAAAAACAACAAACAGCTTCCTGTCCAGGGGGGGCACGGCTGACTCTGTGGGAGGGCAATACCAACGGGCATGATGGGAAAATCCATAACTTTGCCCAACTGAGTGTCTCCACTGACCTGCTTCAACCACCAAGACTGTCGGGACATATTTATCTAACATAATCTTAAATAGGAAGGGTCAATGTTGCCACAAATATATATGTAAAAATCCTAGACGCTTCTCTTGAATCAGAACAGTAGATTATAGTTTTTAGGGTTTTTTTCTATACTTAAGCAAACAGAGGGTATTTCTCTCTTTCATGTTGTAAACAGCATCAGATTTAAAGTTTACAGTAGTCCTACAAATGCATATTTTTGGTTACATCCTAAAACCAAGTCTTTGATTTTATTCATATAGATTGCAGCCTCATAGACACTGGCTCGATAGCCAAGGTATGTCAATATTGACCTTTTCCAGCTTTTTCTTAGCTTTTAATCCTTGACTCCAGGCCACCCAGGGCCTGGCGCAGATCAACTCATCAAACAGCTTCCCCATTGCTTCACCTTTCTCTCCCTCTGCCTTCCTCTCTTTTCATTCCTCCTTTATCCCTCACATCTCAGTGACTGATGTTGATTCCCTCTGCCTCCCTCTATTCTACTGTATCTCCCTCTCTACCACAGTCTGCCTCCTTCGCTCCCTGTTCTTTTGATAAAAACAGCTTTTTGTAAGTATAACCCCCAAACAGTCTTTTTATGTTTGTGTCTGCATCCTATCCTTTCACTTCGTCTCACCTCTGTTGAGTTCTGATTTTGTTTATTAGGACTACATTCAGATATCAGGATGTAAGTCAGGGTCAAATAACAGTGGATAATTAAGATGTTTAGATCACAATTATTCCTAGTCAAGTTTACATGCTCTTACCCTAGGCATGAAGATACAATTGATTTAGGGCTATTAAAGACGTGTTGGAATTGTTCTTTTTTAAGAATGAAATTATTGTACATTGAACAGTGGCAGGGAAAAAAATAGAAGTTGTTGTCATTGTCACATGGATAATGAAAGTAAGTGTAATATCCATGCAATTTTAAAAAGATACAAAAAAGAAGAACAAGAAATTAGAAATTGAAATTTCTAATCCACACATACACTTAAGTGATTAAGTATAGGAAATGGTCAAAAATCCCACAGTAAGGTATAGAGGAGCCATCTTCAGGCTTCTGGCATATTTCAGACTGGATATCCAAACATTTTTCTTAATGTTAGAGCATTTTTGTTGTTGTTAAGCATGGCTCATGTAGAGCTCTGGAAAAAATTAAGAGCCCATTGCACTGAACCCCATTGAAAACCTCCTGGTTATTCCACCAAATATTGATTTCTGAAATCTTCCTGAGTTAAAACATTGGTATTGTTGTTTCTAAATGAACATGAATTTGTTTTCTTTGCATTATTTGAGGTCTGAAAGCGCTGCATCTTTTTCCTTGTTTTGACCATTTTTTATTTTCTGCAAATAAATGCAGAATTTTTGTTTGGAACCACAGAGACATGTTGTCAGTAGTTCATAGAATAAAAGAACAATGTTCACTTTACTCAAACATAGCCTATAAAAAGTAAAATCAGAGAAACTGATCATTTTAAGTGCTCTCTGTATTTTTGACGAGCATGCTGTCAGTGTTGTGCATGTTTGTCATAGAGAATAACATGTTTGCTCCATCTAACGAATTGATAAAGTGAAAAGATTTTCACATAAAAATGACTATGAATGTCTAAGAAGTGATTGAGGTTAATTTGATGGGATAACCCAGATTGACTTTCAAAGAACATGCTTAGTGTAATTTTAAATAGAACCTGCAGCCAAAAAGAGAAAGTAATGCTTCTGAAAGTCCAATGTTTGAAAGACACTTGTTGATTTGGTTCAAAAATGCATTTTATGTTGAAGGATTTAGAAGCTGTCCTCTATCACTATTTCATCATCTTTGTGCAACAGACCAGTAAGAGTGGCAGTAAAAGACCCTGTGTGTGATGCTACATTGACATGCTTAACAACTGTTACTATGTCGCGAAGTTTGGACACCATTTCAAAAATGCTTCTTCTGATTGTTGCCAATTAGGCGAAGCTTTGTCTCATCTGAGCCGACAGCAGTTTTCTCCAAACAACGTTTGACACGTCCTTGTTGGCGACTGCAAATTTCAGTCGACCCTCAATGTGTCAAATTTTTGAGTAAGGCCTTATTTCTTACATTGGCCATGTTGATGCCAAACTGATTTCTACGATAACAGCAACACGCCTCTGTGGTTCCTGGATTGTTTCGGATCATTCTAACCAGTTTTATCTCCACAGTTTGAGTCAGAGGGTCAAAGCTTGGACACTATTGGTTGTTCCATCAGGACAGTGATCCCCGAAACACATAAAACTGCTTTAGGAACGGGTAAACCAGGCCGCCATTAATCTTCTGGTATTCCTCCGACCTCAATGATAAATTTATGGATTATGCCTAAAAGTCATGTCCTTGCCATGAAACTAATTCAAATGAATTCCACCATTTCTGACAAGAAGTGTGGGGAAATATTCAGCTAGAATCAGGCCAGGACCTCGCTCAGGGCAACAAAATGCGTGTGGCTTCTCTGCAACTTGCTGAAGGATATTTAACTTAATTTATTTGGGGTGGTATGTATATATATTTCAACTGGTATGAATAATTTTCATGTGTGGATTGCAGAAAATTTATTCTGGTTTGAAAAAAAGAGACACTAAATGTTTGCTATAAAAATGACTAAGATTTGTCTTTTTTGAACCAATAAAAGTCATTAAAGCCATGCTTGTTGTAAGTGATTGTACATTTTTCACTTGCATTGTGTACTGTATACTGGCAAGCTGCTTCTTCACATTTATATTTAGAATAATATTAAAAATTCATTCATTTCAGGAACTCCATTTACTACAGAAAACACATATTATGAACAAATTATGTTTTCAAGACTTCTTTTTCTGTTAATTATGAAGCTTTTCCATTTACAGCAATGAAAAAACACATTTAAAATAAGAATATTATATCAGACCAACACAATGAACATTTTTTAACAGAAATGTGGACTTAATAAAAAACAGGTTTAATATCTGCTTAGTAGTTATTTACATAGGTGCTTTTAATATGAGAAGTAAACCTAATCAGAGCCTCATCAGATATTCAAATTTATTGAATATGGTTGTAAATTGTTTTGCTCATTTATTGTCTTGTTTTTCCATTCACTATCACTAAAACATTTTCAGTATAAAAAGAAGAATGCATGCATATTCAGAACCTAGAGCTTCACAAATTGATGAAGAAGCAATTAAAATCTAACACTGAGCATGAGTGAAAGAATTTTTTAAAAAACGATTACGTAAATTAATATATAATAAAATCACATTTTAAAATAAGGAGTAAATCAGAAGAGTCCCAAGTTTATTTGAATTCTGCAAAAATGACAAGGAGGAAAACCAAAGCGATTCAAAGGAAATATTTTTACAGTTCAGCTTTTATTCTGAAGAAACAGCCTTGTTGTTTTTTGGAGACAAAAAGAAGCTAATTACAGTGCTTAATTGCACCCTCTAAAACATAATCACATGCTCATGATATGTTTAATGTCCAGTTATTTATATTTCTTAAAATTCAAAGTGAACTTGCATGTTAATGACTAACCATAAAGGGGGCTTTGGTGGCCAAAGGTCAAAAGTGCCATTGCCTCACAAAATACATTTTCTGAAATAATCAAGATTTAATTTCACAGTTATTAGAGAATATTAAAAAGATGAATAGATGACAGGTTTATGCTAAAACTATAAAGGTCAGCACCACTATAAAACTGTAATGTTTTGTTAAAAGATTTTTCTGATTCCTTACTCAAGGTCAAAGCTTTGCAACAGCGGAGGAGATCATTTCTAAAAGATACATTTATAGCATATTTAATAACTTTATCTGTAACTCAAGCTCTATTTTCTGACCAATTTGAATTTCTTGGTGAGAAATTCATGACATTTCAAGTCCATCTATCTATTTTTCTTTCTATCTGTACATATATCAATCTGTTATATCTACATATCTATAGATATAACAATAAATGTATCGTAACTAATTTAATAGTAATACTAATAATAATAAGTTGAACATAACTTCATATAATATACTACTACAAAGAAAATACCAGGTGTGCGAGGATTCATTAGTACTGTAAACCTGTTGTACTTTGAACAACGGTACACTACAGAATCTGTGAAATCCAGCAATTGTTTCTCCAAGAAAAACATCAGCAAATGTTTTTAAACCAAACCTGACTGATTGATGTAGTCATCAACGGCAGAAAAAGCAATTATTCTACATTTCTGATTATCATCTTTTAACGCCAGCCAATTATGTCCGCTTGAGTTAATTTCACTGTAGATCATGTTCTTGGGCTTCTCTATAGCTAAAACACTTTGTGATGAACTCCCAGGCTTTTTTCTTCCTCAAAAAATGATTCCGCCCAATTAGCAGTTTGCAATCACCCAGATAAGGCTGATGCTGATTGGTCTGTCATTAACTTAATGTCTGTGTGCATAGGCGCGTGCGTGGGGTTGTGTTTTTCTTTGATGAGGATGGAAAATCTTACACTGATTAAAGCACATCTACTTTGTGTGTTTTCGTAATAAAGTTGTTTCCTTTCTCAAGGGATACATCCTAAACCCCTTCGGAGATGGACAAAGCTTTTAATGCAGCTACTGCCATCACACACACATGTGCATATGCTGACGCCAATTGCTCTTTACCAACTGTTCTTTCCACCACGCTCTGGCAAAGTAACCATCTATCGCAGATGTAGCAAGCCACCCGTATCTGCTGAAGCATCACTGACACACACATACCAACACACTAAGTGGCGATGATGTGCGCTGGCGTGGGTGTTTGTGTTTGCCTGCGCGGTTTCTCCGTCCCTCTTTGCATGTTCTCATCTCCTCCCCGCATCCATCACTGTCCACCTTCTAATGGCGGTGAAAGAACAGACTCATTAAGGCGCCTCATTCTGCCATCAACAGAGCCAAGTGAAGCAACAGCTAGAGGGGATGAGAGGAAACTTGGTAACGAAACAGAAAAGATTAACTCGTAAAATGAGAGACGTGCGCCAGTGTGGGGAAATGACAGCTGAGCTTCAGCAGAGTTCGACTTGGAGACGGGAAAGAATAGGTGGAGACATAAAGAGCTGCTCTGACAGAAGGAGGGATGAAGGATTCCTGGAAGCCGATGAAGAGCACGGCTTAAGTGCGGATGATGGTTTCAGCTGCATAGACACCCAAATGGAGGAACTGACCAGATTGCCTTGTGTTTTTTTGTGTTTTGCATTCCAAAAGGAAGACAATCCGTCTTTCTGGCCCAAACTCAAAAGATCCACATGTACCGATCGCCGCCACCCCTTCACTCCTACCCTGTTGTTCTTTTTTTTTATTTGTCTTTTCCTCATTCTTACTCACACTTGTCCAGGACTGATTTTAGTCTCTTGTTTTTCATGCAGTTAATTTTTTTCAAACAACAGCCCCTCAAAAACACAGCGACTGACTGAGGACTGGGTAGAAACTCAAATATGCCCCATATTTAAATGCTACCAGGTTGTTCTGATAGTAACACTCTTCAGCGTCAGAGGAGTTTCTGAAGTTATTTGTTTCTAAGTAAGGTGTTTGGGAGAAACTCACAGGAAGCACTTTAAGAAGCCATTTCAAGGGAAATTACAGAATACTCACCCTGGCAACTTTCCATTGAATTGGAGAAAAAACATAATGATCCAAGAGTCAACATTAACAGGAAGGCTCAAGGTAAAATTCCTCTGTTCTTTGATTTTGATCTTTAAACCAAAGGTTTAAAGGTCAGAAGGACAAGAGGTATGTCTCTCTTGTAACATGCCGCATTCGAAGAACAAGAGAGGCTTTTTGGAAATCTCAGGGTTGAGGTAGAAGTCCACATTGGCAAAGTAAAATGTACAGAGACACGCACAAGCCTGCGTCATTTGGAGCAGAACTAAACATCATCAATGCAAAAAAAAAAACATAAAAATACACAATTAAACTCTTAAATTGATCAGAACTATCAGTAAGCTGACAAGCAGCCAGCATCAATGTGCTTCTCAGCTTCTGTGGCCTATGCAGAAGGCCACAGTGGAATGTGATTCAACAATTGGGAGGTTTTTGAAATGGCTTGTTTTCCAGACACCAAAAAAACATTAATTTATTGCCAAACATGGCTGGGTGGATTTTGTTTTTAGAATCAGTTGTGACCCAGATAGAAGTACAAAAACATGCAAAATGTGAATTTTGCACTGTACATCCCCTTTAAGAAATATCTGTTTAGTGTAAGATAAGTCCGTCCTGAGATTCATCCAACCATCTATTTTCTAACACCCTTGTCCCTAGGGTGGTCAGGCGAGAGGCGGGTTCACCCTGGACAGGTCGCCAGTCTGTTGCAGGGCAACACTGAGACAGACAGGACACACAACCATGCACACACACACAGGGAGAATTTAGAGAAACCAATTAACCTGACTGTCATGTCTTAGGACATGACAGTCATGTCCAAAGACATGACTGTCTTTGGACATGGAAAGCTTCCTTGTCTTTGGACAAGGAAGCTAGAGTACCCGCAGAGAACCCATGCATGCATAGGGAGAACATGCAAACTCCGTGCAGAGAGGGCCAGGAATCAAACCCAGGACCTTCTCGCTGCAAGGCAACTGTGCTTCTAACTGCGCCACTGCGCAAATCCACCCGGTCTATTTAAGCTTTAACCCTGAATAGTGAAATACTACCCAAATTCTCTTGAAAAAGTAGTTTTGTTCAGCATTGAATTATAAGCTGCTAATCAGATAGCGATTTCACAGATGACGTTGTTCATTTTATTGTTTCCTTATGGAACCCAAACGCTGGGCAGAAGCCCTCAGGATCCATATATAAAAACCATGACTGGACAATAATCCAAAACACAGGGCAATACCAACACTGACATAGTTCACCAGACAAAAAACAACAAGTTTCTTTCAGCATCCCTCCACATACCTCAATTCTCCAGAATACCTTTGGAGTGAACTGAAGAGTTTAGAGCAGAAATCAGAACCCAGGAACAGACCAAACAACAAAAAATCATCAAAGATGCCTCTCATCATTCTTCAAGCCTAATAAATTGTAGAAGATAATTATTTCCTAACATTTTTTCCTCATTAAATAAATACACAAAAAATTTATAACACAAATTTTAATGCTACTTATACATTTCGATGCTAAATACATTTTAAGGCTTTTTAAGGAGGGGAGGGGACAATAAATTAGACTGATAGTGCATGTGTGTGAGTAGAAGGTCAACAAACACAGATCTTGAAGACCACGGAAGCACTTTACTGCAGGATTAAGCGCTGTTAAAGCCCCTGTGTCGGGGGGCCGCTGAACTCTGTGCTCTTCTTTGTGGCCACTGCAGCTCCTGTGTGTGTCTTGTGTGTGGATGTGTGCACATTGGATGTGTCCTGGCATGGCAGTGGGGATGTGCAGCAATGTCTGGTGGTTGCAGATTAGCACAGACAGTGAAAACAATGGCCAACCTCTGAGACAAGAGAGGCAAAACAGTAGGGAAGAAAGAGAGGGGAGAGAAACGGGCAAAGGATGAAGGTGAAAGAGGAGAGATATTGGGAGGTGTCTTGATGAATAGAGGACTATTAAACAGGAGTGAAATGAAGAAGCTTCTTGGTAAAAAGGTTGGAAAACATTTGATGAAATTTGCAAATTGGGGGAACAGACAAATTCAAAGAGGAAAGCCATTTATGAGGGGAAAAAACAAAAAGAGCTTTGGACAGAAGTTTGGGGTCCAGATTGTGTATTAGAAGGGGAAGGATGGACAGATGAAAGCATAAAAAGACTGCAGATTTAGGATCAGTTATCTGTGAGGAAGCAGTTACGGTGCCTGGGGCTTCCCTCCTTCTCCTTTTTCAGCTGCGTTCCAACGCCTGTTAATTCCTCAAGATCCAACACACGCTCACCGCTCTCCTGCGTGCGTGAGCGCGCAGATGTCTGAACATTCATAAATTTGCAGCATGAAGGGGTGCGTGCACGATACATTTGTCTTTGGACACACACGCCAACACACGCAGACCTGGTTGCCACCATTCATCATGGTTGTCCCTAGTGTTCCCTGTTCTGGTCCATGTATGGCCAGCAGGTGACGCGTTGAAGGCAAACTTGGCTGGCGCTGAGCTGTTGGCAGCGGACCAAGGTTTCCCTGTGTCAAACACAAACACACGCGCACACACACGCCCGCACTTCAAACTCTGCAATCGCACAACGCGCCAGCACACAAGCACACACTTAACTGCTCTGTACAGACAAGTGCATGCATCAGATTTCTGTCACGCTGACAGAGGACTGCTGGCCTTACAGCCACGTTAGGGAAAGCCACCAGCCTGCATCAATCCCCGCAACACAAAACATAAGCAAACACTTACAGCCGCTAATTCCGCCACACATACAGGGTGTGGTGGAATTAGCAAGAAGAGAGAAGTATTTTTCTAGTTAAAAATGCTAAATATCATGTATTTTATATAGTTTCTTGTGCAAATAACTTAGTAAAAGTGAAATAGGACAAAACTAACTTACAAGTAACTTTTCAGTTAAGACAAATCATCATTTTCTTAACAGTGATGATAGATATTAGTTCCACTGACAGGATTAAGCATTTTTTCCCCATATTGTCACCTTTTTAAAATAATGGCCTCAGTCTTTTTTTTTTTTTTTCATAAGTGATTTTTTTCTTGTCTAAAACAGCTTTTGGAAAGATAAAGCTATTGATTTTTTTTTCTTATTTGCCAAAATCTTTTTTCCTAATAAATGACTTATTTTAGGAAAATGACAATATAATAAATATAATAAGTGAAATAACCTGCCAGTGGAGCTAGCAGTTTTTCATAAATTTTAAAGAATTATTGACCTAAACTCCTTTTTCTTGCTAAAAAGTTAGCTGTAAATTAGTTTTGTCTTATTTCAAGATATTTGCACTACAACCTAGACTAAAACTACTTGGTGAGATTTTATGTTTTCGAGGTGTGCAAATGAATCTACCATCAGAGGTTACAGCTATTGTAGACATAAATATCATAGTAATTTTGGGCTTTTGTGATTCTTTTGTTCCCTTTTCTATTCAGGGTGGAATGATTATAAATCAGTGATTTATAAAAGTGAGAATTGTGTAGACCTTTTCAAATGTATTTTTATTTCTCCAGTCCCCTTGGATTCAAAAGTTATACATACAGTATGAGTACAGACACATAGGTATACAACTATTGTTGAATAAATGTCCCTGCAAGGTGCAGAACACCACATGCTTTTTGCAGTTCTGTGGGTGTTTCTTGCTTGACTCTTGGCTTGTCCATGTGGGCAGAAGGTAGTGACGGTTCTGCTTGAAGGTGCTGAATCTGAAACAGAGGTCTGAACTCATTCAGTTCATGATGTAAAGGTCTGTAAGGGCAGTGACACTGGATGCAGTATATTCTCGTTTATAAACCGCCTGAGCCATGATGATCCTGAGCTGGTTCTGAACACACTGACCGATGATTGCCTTTCGTCAGAGGTGATCATTCGAAAAGATGTTTGAAACTTGCACACAAAGCTAGTTGGTCCATCGAGACTAAGATCCAAAACAACCATGGAACGGATAAAACTGACCATGATCGAGCTTCTGGAAGTGGTTTTAACTCAACCTGTTAATAATTCAGACTGCGCTGAAAAAAACAATTTTTGCCAGCCATTTTAAATAAGCAAAGTAGTAATCAAATATATCGTCAAGCTTATGCCAGAAGCTTGCATAAAGGTTTGAGGTAATTCTGCAACTTGCTATGAGACATTAGACCAAATATTAGTTGGCCTGTAAGTTTAATTCTTTGCTTTTATACAAAATCTGCATTGAATTCAAACTGATAGTTTTGATTTAAGTTGTCAGTGATGGCAACTTAAGATTTATTGCAATATGTGGCATCTAGTTATCTGCTAATTTTTTTGGCTTCTTTAGCATGCCGTTTTTTACCCAGTCAAAAATCAGATGAACTGTGTAGCGTGGTGCTGGAGCGTCTTCACTTCTGATTTAACGCCCACATCTCTCCTGTTTGTGCGAGCAGCTTAATCCTCAAGTACGTCTGGTGAAAACCAATAAGCATCGGTGTAGATAAAAACACAGTTGGGAAGACTGCTTTAATTGGCTCTGAGACTTATGGATAAAACAGGAATGAAATTCCTGTAAAAGCAGCAGCTTTTAAGTCTAAACACTTCAGCTCCTTGAATCGGTGTTTCTTGTTAAACTTCCACATTTCTGCACTCTATGGGTTTTGAAAGTAATTCAGCGCCGAGTTTGGATCATCTGGCACTTAAATAAGACATGCAAGGATTACTGTTTAGTAGTTGACTTTTCTTTTATATATATATACAGTATATGTACATTTTAATGCTGTAAAGGCTGAGAGGGTCTGCACAGCAGAACCGCCCTGTGAGGGACCATTGCAGAAATTAGATTTTGCCAAATAAATCTCAGCTTTAGACTAGAGAACCAAAGTCAAGTTAGATGAAGTTAAATGCAACGTACATAAACCTTATTTAGATTTCCATCACTTTTTACCATTTTTAAATATACATATAAAATGAAACTGTTCCTGTAATAAGTTAAATTTTCATTTTAGCCTTCTGTATATATGAAATCTGTTTTTCTTTAAGCTTGGCATACGGATGGATTACTGCTGCTGTGGTCCAAGTTAACCCTTAACAAGAAATGGCTCTAAGATCAGCTCAGACAGCACAGAATTGGATAAATTAATGTTCAAATTCACCACCTAAAAAACTGAACTCAATCCTCAGTCCTGGTCTTGAACCAATGTGCCCATTGCCTTCCTATCCGCCCGATTCTCATCGCCCATCACTGCACTTTCTGGGCTTTCTCCCATTGAACTTGATTTCTAAGATTCCAACTAGGCCAATCAGTGAACAGAAGGAGAAGTTGAGATTGATGATGTTGATTTTCTGTGATGTTTTAGAATTGTAGTCTGCCTGTAGTTTTAGCCATGGCAGCGGAGGAAGTGAACAAAGTTGTACAGTCCGTGGTTTCCACACTTCCCAAAATCGAACTAACATCAACAGCCATCTTGTTCAGATCAACACTTCTCTGTTAACAGTGTGGGACGGTTGTTTGCAGGTAATTTCCAGTAAGCTTCATAGCATCAAAGTGGCTTATTACATACTATGCTGCCAAACGTTATCGACTGGGTAAAATTTAAAACTTCAACAGGGACCAAGACTCCAGCTAGCATTGGTTTCTCCACAGCCGAGAGTCCAGAACCTTTCTACGAAGCGAAGCATAGAATAAGGGTCTGTTTTACTACCAGACTAGAGTCCGAACTAGTTGTACTTCATTCATCATCTTTTAGAACAAAGTTACAGGCAAAATAGGTGGACATCATGCACTGTTTACCATGTTGATTGTCATTTTGCAACATTTACAGCACGGCTTTTGTCAGCATATTTAATTCTGTGTAATTTTCTTCTTCTATCGTTGCATAAACCCATAAACTATATTTGCCTGTTTCGCAATAATGCCATTCTCCCATTATTCCGTCTAATTGACAGAAAGCTAAATAATGTTAGGAGTTTGACTGAAAGGGACAATATTAAAAAATGTCTAATACTGTATAAGCTTTAAAGTGAGAAAGACAACATCACAGCTATTTTTGAAGTGACTTGAAAGACACAAGCGTCTAAAATAGTCTGAAGCCACGTACACTCACACAACTGTCACAGCCCTCAAATGTCAAGTTAAGATCAAATTTGTCACACAAACAGCGTCGCTAATGAACACTTGTGAATTTGAACATGTCGTTGCATCACAGTTATCGCTGAACTTACGGTCACGTGCAAAGCAGAGAGTCACAGGTGACGGACGTTTATGATGTGAGCCATGAAACCATGTAAAAGAAATCCTGCTGAACCTGTGAGTTGGAAATGTTTTTTGTTTTTCTCTTTGCCACTGTTCTGTTGTGCCTGCGGTTTTTGTTTCTGTGAGGCTATTGCTGGAGAGCCATCAGGAGAACTCTTCAGATAGCCTGTTTGATGGAGTGACTGTGAACAGCTGGAAGGTGTGATAGAAAGGAAACGGAGGACTTCAGCTGATTGTTTCCCTGAAGCGAAAATGAACTGACTTCTGTTGTTGATGGGAGTTCAGAAAAACAGAGGATCATCTTCTCAACATTTACTTTTAATGATTGCTTGTTCTGTTCTCCATTCAGACCAGTTGATTGTTATGAGAAATAAAAGATTACCTCTGATTTACCAAAGAAAAAACTGTAAGGCTGAGCTCTTGCCAATATATATTTTTTATTTTAAACATATTACCCATATTTTCTCACATCATCATAAATGATGTATGTGAGAATGTGGCTGTTCTTATTTTATTTTTATTTTTTCTGCCAGTTTGTTGATTCTTGCATTGTGTGTGAATTGTGAGACAGTTATTTTTTGTTTTTGGGCATGTGCACCGACTGATGGCACCCTTTGAATTTCGTTGTCCTTGTGACAATGACAATAAAGATTTATCTTATCTTATCTTGTATTTTCTTAAACTATTAGTAGCATTAGACAAAATTGCTTCAAATTGTTGATTGTCGTAGCTGACATAAAGTCACTGTATTGATTGATGAGGGCCTCTCCCACCAGACTCCCTCTTCTTCAAGTCGAGATCTTGCATCAAAACACAGTTCAAGTGAGATCTGGACATCCAAACTGCTGTTTTAGACTGATTTAAAGTTAGCAATGAAGCTCATGTTTACATTAAAATAAAAAAAATCTGACTTTTAGAAAAAGTAAATTTTGGAAAAGTGGCAAAAGTGGCACCCATTTTTTTCATCAGTAAAAGTTTTTCTAGTTTTGCTTTAAGCAACAAACACAAAAATAAAACCTTTTATTTTTCAAAGTTGACGGTCTCCTTGTTCTGTGCATTTGTTTCCAAAAAAATGTAATCTGTTTCTAGAAGGGAAACATTCGAGACGTTTGATTGCATGCAAAGGAGCCCATCGACCTGACGTGGAGAACCATTTAACTATTCTTAACTCAGAGTTATTACAGTCATTGTGCCTGAAGTATTATCACATTAGGTGTGGGCTGAGCCACAAACAGGCTGATAAATTGTAAGCTCTCTTAAAAATGTAAGACTGCATGAAAAGAAACTCTGCACACTGAACCGACTAAATAACTGAACACATCTTATCTCCTTTGTATTCCAGAGGTGTTAGATGTCCTGCTGAGCTTACACATATAAATCTGTATAGAGAAGTTATCGACAAAAGGCGGCTGCAGATGTGAGTACTCTGTGGAGAGAGCGAGCGAGAGAGAGAGAGATCGTGTGTAATCTCAAAGGCGAGAACGAATTCTTTTGGGACGAGATCAAAGCGGAGCTCTCCTCTTGCCCTCCTGCTCGTCCTCTCTAAGTTCCTTGTCATTCCCTTCCAGCCTTTCTTTGTTTTGTCTGTTTTCCTGCACCCAACGTTTTAATCTCTCTCTCTGCATCGCCTCGTCTTTTCATTTTTTTTCCTCCCCCCACCCCGAATCTCCATCTCTGTGTCCTCACTTTACTTTAATGGGACCTCTGGGCAACCTGTACGCGTTTCCCTCTTCCTCGGCCGCATGTGAGGGACGGAGTACCTTCAGTGGCCCGGCCATCTCCCAATAACCTATAAATCACTGGGCCTCGGCGCGGCGGAGAGATGACCAACCAGGGCAGGACTATTAGCACAGCTGAGGCAGTCATCATCATCCCTCTCTCTGTCTCTCAGCACCGCACTGACATCCCTCTTTTCTTGTCCTAATTCTCTGTTGCACATCAGTGGCAATTCTAGTTTTAGAAGATTAAACCGGCAACTCGGCCTTGTGTGCCGAGCATACAAAACAGCACATTCGGAGTGCTGATACATTATTTAGAAGCGTCAGCTATTAAGACCGATTTATTAGTCGGCCTTAAAGTTTAATTGGTAGATTAGTCACCTTTCTTTGTTCATACAGTATGTTTTAGTTTGAATTTGATGTTGTGCATCTGTCAGCTGTGATTTTTCTTTCTTTGGCTTTTTTTTATGAAAGATTAATCAAAAGTATGTTATGTAATAAAAAAAAATAACACATGTTCTCTGTTTCCAGCTGACTCAGTTAGTTAATTTAAGTTCGCCTGTGATCTAACTCTTTCTACAGTGTAAATTATGCAATGGTAGTCAAGGGATGGAGCCAGCTTTTTTCTCTTGGTGTTATGGTTAGAAATAAATCAAATCCATGGCAACACATTACAGTTCAAAAAATAGATACCCATGGTTGAGTATTGGCTTTCTTTGGAAAGGCACAGATGTTGGTGCTGTTGTCTCGTAACAAAAAGATCAGGTTTAAATTTTGTATTGAGATGACAATATGTATCATATTGTAATCAGCACCATCGTGGCTTAAGTCTATGTGATCCAAATGATGTCTTCCTCCCAAAAAGCATCTTTTCCATTATCACAATGTTGCCATTGCAAGTGACAGATGAGAAGACATCTAAGGGTGTTTTCACACGTGGCAGTCCGGTAGACTCGGTTTGATTTGGGACCAAAATTGCAACTTTTGTTACATTTTCAGCTTCGCTTTCACACTGCGCTGCTTCAAACGAACCAAACTAATGGAAAAACCTGTTCACCTCCTCGCCTGCAGTGGCGCTGCACCAAGAACTCCAGAAGGAAACTGTGCAAAAACCACCAAAGAAGACATGAGCACATCTTCCAAAACAAAAATGAAATAGTATCATTGTATTGTCATTGGTAAAAGACTACAAGCCATTTTTCCCTTTACTGGGAGACTCTCACATTTGTTTTTCTTCTATTGACCCAGAATGCTCTGCTCTGTAGTTCACCTGCTGCTTTTGGAGTGGCCTCCGTTCCGCTTGCTATTCCCATATGCATTCGAACCATGCCAGTTCATCTCAAACGAACAGAGATTGAAACTTTTAGGCAGACCAGTGTTTGCTTTTTTGTTCCCCATCAGAGTTCGATTACATGTGCGTACCAAGCTTTCTAGACAAACAGGCTAGAGTTTGGTTATACCGTAAAAACAAGGCTGGTGTGATTCACCCTAAAGATGAAGGAAAAGAGGTTATGGGTATTCACATCCCCTAACCAAGTCTGACTTTTAAAGTCACTGTTTAGGGCAGTGGTTCCCAAAGATTTTCTTCTCTGCTCTCCCAGTGGTTCCCAAAGATTTTCTGGGCCCCCCTATGGATTACAATAAAATCCCCCCCAAAAAAGAAAACGAAATCAACTGGGCACACACATCCTTCAACCAGACATAAACCTATATAATACATAACATAAACATATTTTGTTTTCAAACTCCACTGAAGTTTATTTCACACTTCAGGTTGCAACAAAACACACTACAAACCATCTTTGCAGTGAAACACTTAGTAGACAAGACGTTTTTCTGTTTCTCACAAAGGTGTTAAAAGGAAACAAACTATGACTATTTGGAATTTGTTATTGGTACCCAAATGTACAGTTTTGTATATTTTTTTTCTTTATTCTCAACAACAATTTGAAGTAAGTGAGCATTGTTTCTGAATGTGCCTCAAAGGCCCCCTGTGGGGTTACCAACTCAGTCCTGCTACTTTCCACAAAAAAATCAAGAACTCCCATGTTGAATCAAATGTTATCTTGGTCTGTCAATTTACTTTTGTATTTAATAATTTTGTTTTTAATTTGCAAATGAATCGGAGTTGGGAAATGTTGTTTTTACTATTTCAATCATTTTGTGTTTGTATTTTTTTTTAACATTACTTTCCCCAGAAGGACAGAGATAGATTGTGGGTAACGAGGTAAGGCCAGCCCAGCAGATCATTATTTTCTGCTTTATGAATAAATAAATAAATACCCAAATGTTTTCTGTGTAATTTAAACAATCCAAGCTCTGCATCATCTCCAAAGGAGAAGGAAAATTGGATCCCACAAATGTTCAAGTACTTTTATGTGCCTTTACCACGTTGTTATGACTTAATGCTTGTTGGCATTTTTATGCTCAGCCTACTAACATGCATAAAACAAATTGCAACTCAAAGTCAATTAAGCATATAAAGAAAAAAAGATTTCTCTTCTATGTTGTGTGTGGAGCACAGCCAAAATCACAGGACTGCCTCTAAAGTATTTTGTTTTCCAACAAATCTCAAAGGAAATTTACAACAAAAGATCAATTCCACTAAAAAATGTCAACCAAAACTATATTTTATTACAATCAAATAAGCTGTTAGTGTGACCAGTGCGCTTGTGAAAAGAATATAATTCTGTGAAATATTTTTACAATAAATATTGTTAATGCAATGCAATAGTGAGTCAGTGTAATAGTGGAAATTACTCCATTAATTTATAACTTTCATTTTAGTCTGCACAACAAGTTTTGAAAATTCAAGGCCGGACACTTTGTCACAAAACCTACAGCCGGGAGGAGAAAAAAACCCAGTACAGGAAACGAATGACGAATCTCAGCTTGTTTCTTCATCGTCTCTCCTTTTGCTTTGAAACCAAATCCGATGCGTTCCCTATAAGCCTCATGGATGAGTACAGAGTGGCAATTTTTCCAGCCACAGGATGAACAAGATTTGCATTATGTTCACGTATTTCACAACAAAAAACCGCAGGGGGCTTTAAGATGTCCCTCCCAGGTCGAATTTAGTCTTTAAATCCAATTTTAATTATTCTCTCCCGTCACTCAGATTTTCTTCTTTTCTCTTTTTTTTCATATTTTGTCCACAAAGTCTCTGGCATTGTTAGAAAAAAAAAAAGTAGCTACAGAAACTCAATAAGTGGAGCAATTTTGATTACCCCCTCTTACCTTCGTGTCAGGAAGGAGATTGTCAGTGGAGGAGTTTTAATGGAGTCAAACAGAAACAGCCACTGATGTAGACTTTGAATTGAGTATTGTACTCACCCAATATGAAAACTCGCTGGCTGCTGAATCTGTGCAAAGGTGAGCTTTCCCTGTTCCACTAATTCAAAAACTAAACTAGAAAAAGATAGATCTGTTCCCACGATCACTTTAAAATCAAATAACATCTCGCCATGATCATAAAACTAGATTAGACTGTTCATATTGCATTTAAGATCAGATTGTTTCATCGAGTTCATTTGATTGCATTTCTATGAATTTTATCTATTCTGCATTTCTGTGAAACAGGAAAAGAGCTCGACTAGTTTTTATTGCAAAGTTCCTGAAGATGACATTTGTTGTAAATTGGCACTGTATGCTAAATTTATTTTTACCGTACTGAGTTGACACAGTTTGGCCACATTTAAATAAGGTTGGATGAATTTAAGGAGAGAGAACCATGTCTCTTTGTGTAGCTTACTGCCAGAACCAGTAGAGTCACATTTTGAGAAGACCACCGCTTTTTGGATGGATGGATGGATGGATGGATGGATGGATGGAATGAATGAATGAATGAATGAATGAATGAATGAATGAATGAACTGGTAAAAGTCATTGACTGGCCATTACAGCAATATTAATATCAGGCGTCAACATTGGTGCATCCCTCGCTTTAAAGAAGAAAAACAAACTGAAACCAAATCCTGGAAGACTAGCAACTTGATAAAACGAAATTTTGGGACTTGAGGATGCTTCTACTATTGTTTTAATATATTTTAATATATGTCACTCGTTGTTTTAAATGGTTTGCGGAAACCTGTCTCACTGTGAAGAAGCCAAGATGCATTGCATCAGTCGGCTCCCAGATAAATTACACTCTGTCACGTTGATGCATGGCCTTCATTTACCAGTTTGCTGAATGTGTTATGTAGTTACTTATTCGTATTCAGTGTTCCTAAATGCCTCGCTATATGATGTCTGTTTTATTAAGCAACAATGCAAATGTAGAGTTCTCCCCGCCGAACTAATCCTCATGGAGGACAGGGAACTGTAATGACAGACTCTTATTGAGCCATAATACCTTACATCCTTTTATTCATTTGCTATTTCCATTTCCTATTCAGACAATTTCCACTTCATTAAAAAGAGAAAATCATTAAAGCAGCAATATCATGTAAGATCATTTCAATCAGTGCAACTAAAACCAGATATTGTGTCTATTGTTCAGCTCGTGTTATTAATCTCCTGCTTTTCTTTGTAGTCCTCCACGAATCACATGGGTTGATATATTAATGAGATTTTATATAATATTGTAATATTACAGATGTTGGTGATTGAGCAATATTTAAAGATGGCGTACAACATTCTTTTCTTTCGGATCTTTGAAGAAGCACAAGTTATATATTGTCAGAGTCTTATTTGTTTAAGAACTGGGTATCATTTTCATTGCACTTGGCAGCTACATGGACTTATTTGTGTTGCTTTGTAACTCGAAATCCTAATAAAATGCAATAAACTATACAGTACTAGAAAATCTTGCGATGTCGACAATATTGCTAAATACCTTAATGACTATATCAGTTGTGATAAATGCCTGTTTTTTCCTTTCCTCTCATATCATCTGTGCTTCAGTTTGAAAAGTTGAAGACTTGTCATTAGTTTATTTTAAAATTAAACAGCTATTGCGACTCACTAAGTACAGCATCTTCAACTTCTCAAGCAGATGCTCCGCTCATGATCCTGAGGCCAACGCCCTTATTCACCCTCATGCTCTGGATGTGTCAGTAACATGCAAATTAATATTCATTTAAATATGTAAATATCCCATGAAATTGCAGCGTCCACTCCGAGACGGTGGCAAGTCCATCTGTTAGCACAAAGTGCATTCTGAGCACACAGGCACCCATACATTGTGTCTTTTTTTTTCTGCCTTTTTCTCTCCTTTTTTTTTTTTTTTTACCTTTTTATCCCTACAGTTATAAATGCACAGCGATATTAAAGTTCTTACATCAAGTCATACAAATTTCATGGGAACAAGAAAAGAGATTACTGATATTGTTTAATTTCCCCGGGGCCCAATGTCTTAGAATAGCCCCGAAGCATATGGCTGCCTGCCCCTGCTTTTATGTAGACCAGCTTGCAGTTGCTTCTGTTTATACGTGTTAAAAGTGTATCTCCTCAAATTTACCGGCCTGTTTATTGTGGTTATCTCTTGTCTGTTTATGTGAAGATTACTCCACTAAATTCCAGCGTCAGAGGCGATTTCTGGCCGTTTCACTTTGTGCATTAAGCCTTCCAGCCCTCGCTTTTTAGCCACCTGTGTCCTCTTATGTAGCCCGTGCCCCATGGGACTCAGATGATTGATATCTCAGGCAGTTTTCTGGCCACCTCTTTGGGCCTTTCACCACAGAAGTCCCTTCCCTTTGGCGCGAGCGTGACTGATTTGTCAGACTGTGACTTCCAACATCTTTTATGCTCCCTGCAAAGCGTGACTTTTTGTCAACTTTCTTTAAAAAAGGATGGCAGATGCCTGCATACCCTTTCTTGTTTGTGTTTTCCCTTTCCTATGTTTTCCTCTATTCCTTTCTATTTTTTAAATCCAAGTGCAGCTAAAACATGTCTTTTTTTTATTATTATTTTTTGATTATTGGGAGTCATATCACAATTGACTTTTGGATCACGTACGAAGGTCAGCTTTATCTGCCAGCAAACAAAGGCTTATTTGTAAGCTGTGGTGGCAGACGGGGGCGAACACATGAAGGACCTGCGCTCGAACCCGACAGGAACCTGTTTCGCTTCTTTTACTGTGCTGGAGTTTTCACCGACACTTCCACCGATAATAATCCATTTTATGTCAAAATAAACAAACAACATTGTGTCCAAACCTGAAAAAGATCATATTCAGAGTGGGCAATGATTGAATTAATTATTAATTGCGGCTGATGCACTTGTTTTATGGTATTTCGGATAAGATTTTTTTTTTTTATTACAAACGTATACCTATTAAATCAAAATGTTAGATCCAACACAAGGTGTTGTTCTTTAATAAATTAGTAGCAGATTAGAGCATGCCAATCACTTCAACTCTTTCACTTGTTTTGTTTTTTGCTACTGGGAATGAACAAAAATATTTTCTAGACTAATAGAAAACATTCAACCAAAAATTAGGAAATTGTGCAACCTCTTCTTTATACTGGCAAACATGACAATTTTTCAGACTCACAGTATTTCAAACTGTACATGTTTCATTAATATATTTTTTGGCATTTTAAAAACTAAAAATATATGTATTTTTGCATTCTTATTGGAAAAATATGACCTCTGAGAGATTTTGATGTGTTGACTTATTCTCCAGTCTGCAAAAAGTTTGTATACCACTGAATTAGACTCGGTCTAAAGGGTTCATCTAAGAACATTTGACACTAAATTAAGAATCATATGTGCTTAAATACCAGCCTACCCACAGTGATACACCCCATAGAAACTGGACATGAACATTAGTAGTAGTTCTGTTTTAGTGTCTAGAAATGTAATTTGTTGGAGATTTGGGGATTCAAAAGACAGTGGTTGTCAAGACGAAGCATTTGAACAAATTTAGAAATGAATTAAAGACAGAATGCTTTCGCCTGATCTGTGGGTTCAAGGAACTAAATTAATCATGAGAAGAAATACTGAGAGTTGGTACTTATTGTCCTCCTCGCTGAGACACGACACACAGATTCTTGGTAGGTGAGGACTCTGAAGATGCTCTGCAGGTGAAATTCTCTCTCTAAGACATATTTAAGCAGTACACTGGTGGCGTGTTTGAAGAAAGAATGAATTCTCTTTACTTTAGGCTTCAATACAACCTGCAGGACAGAGATGCAAGCAGAGATGGACTTGCTCATTAAACAAGCTGCTGTGCCTTCCCCCCTTTTCTCCTCTTCATTTTGTTCTGTAATCTGCTACTACATGCTGACATAAGTTTTTGCAGTTTTTTACAGCCATTCTGCCGCCTACCTTTGCTTTAACACAGAATACTTTGCAGTAGTTAATGAGACGGTTACGGCTAAGAGCAGCGACGTACGGTGAGGCTCATAACTGGACTGGAGTTGGATATACAAATCAAAAATAGATGCTTCAAAATTAAGCTATATTGAAAATTTGAATTATGTTCTAGCTATCTTATCCTGAAATAAAACTAGCAAGATAAGACTATATATTGATGTAAAGCACTTTGAAATGCCTTGCTGCTGAAATGTGCTATGCAAATAAAATTTGATTGATTGATTGATTGATTGATATTTTGATATTTAAGTGTTTGCTTTGGCTGACCTTTCTTTATCTTATTCAAAGAGAAAATAGCTCATGGTTTTGCCTTGAAGTCCATGGACCTTTTTCTCCTTGAATTTCTCACTCTGTTGTAAAAAATATATACATATATCTTGTTTATCTCTTGTTTTCCTTTCATGTTTAAAAGTCTGTCTGCCTGAGTAGACGTAGAGGAGAGGCATTGTCCTGCAATGGTTGTTTTCCGATTGTATTTTTTCCACACTCAATACATAGAAGAAGAGTGTCTGTTGGCCTTTGTGCCTATGGGACTCAAAAGTGCCATCTATCTGTGTGGCAAGGTACTTTTCACCTTACCCTTTGCATTTTCACCTCTCATTTATGGCAGATGAGAAAATATTCAATCAGAATGTTCTATGCATTTCTGATAATATTGCATTTCCCTTATTTTATGTCATAATTTTCTCTCTTTTTTTATAGCACAGCATTAACATACTAAATCACCAATACAGACTGACTAGGCACTACTCCATTATTGGTTTAGTCTCTACAACATAGCTCTGGGCTAAACTTAAATACATGTCTCTATATGTGTGCTTCTGCTCACATGACACATTGCTCAAGCTCAAATTTAACCAGCAGCTGTCTGCTGTATGTCACCCAGTTCTGTCCACACAACGTGTAGCAGATCCACTGATCGCCACGTCAGGCGGCCGCACACATGGCAACGCGGGCGCTGACCGACTCGAGTATCCTCCAGACAGTCGGTGTTAGCCGGTGGCAGATTAAGGGAAATTAATGAGCTCTTAAAATGAACGCATCAACCAACCTGTGTGCTGCCGGCTGCAAGACGATTACATAAACCAAACACACAGGAGCGGAGAGAGACACAACCCAGTGGGCAGGCTGGATGAACACACAGAGATGGAGACCGCTCAATCACTATGGTTACACAGATGGGCCCCAGAGAGAGGCCGGCCAGCACCGAGGCTGGAGGCAAACCATACACAAAAAACTAAGACAGATAAACTCACACACACACATACACACACGCCCACGCACACCCCGTGCTTGTTGCATGCTTGCTTTTACAGCCATTTCTGAATGAAAGTTCAGTCTTTTGCATCATAACTCGTAATGCTTCTCGTTGACAGGTTTCTGTTGACGTGGGCCACGTCGGTTTTTTACATTTCTCGTGTTACTTTGTTTAAAAGAGAAAAGTGTCAAGGAAAGGTAGCTTGCTCCTTGAGGGGGTCAAACCACACCGCAGACTAACTCGTCCCCACCTTTACACTCGCCTGTCTTTTTCTCTTCTTCTCTGTTCTTTCTTCAATCAATCCCCAAAAGAGCATATGTTGTCATCCCTCCCATCTCAAAGGGCTCTGCAGCCTGACAACCCAGCAGCCTGTTGTCCTCCCAGCGGGCAAAATACACTGCAGGAGGAAGAGATGAGATATTTGTTGGACTTAGGGAGTAAAATAGAGCAAGTCTGACTGAGGCTAAAATAGTCTTAAATTAGACCTGTGGGTTGAGGTACCCACATATCTGACTGTTGTTGGTGTAAAAATAAAATGGCTGCTGATTTCAAAACTATTCATGTAAAATTTTCCACAGTTCGTCCTCTTTCTCAGATGGATGGATTACTAGGGGCATGCTGAGAAATATAATGCAGAAAAATTATGAGAGATTACTCTCATAATTTTATTCTTGTTGTAGTGTTACTATGAGAATAAAGTCGTACAAGAATAAAGTCAACTTAATAAGAGAATAAAGTTGTACTATTACCAGAAAAAAGTCACATTACAACTTTATTCTCCTAATACTAGAACTTTATTCTCCTAACACTGAGACTTTATTCTGGTAGTACTATGATTTTATTCTCTTATTATGTTAGCTTTATTCTTGTAAGACTTCCTTCTTGTAATATTATGACCTAATGCTTGTATTATTTTGACTTTATTCTCTTACAACTCTATTCTCATACTAAGTGGTCATAGTATAATCACTTTGTTCTCATGCTATGACTACTCTTATACTATTTTGCTTTTATTCTGTTACAACTTAATTCTTGTAATACTGTGACTTTACTATCATTATGCCTTTATTCTCATAATTTTATTACTTTATTCTTGAAATTTTATTTATGTATTTCTTCTTTCCTTTTTTAATCTCAATCACCTCTTAACCACAGGTTTCTATGTGCTTTATTGTGATTTTATACAGATATACAGTAGTTATAGACCAGAACAAAATAACTCATTGTGAAGTGGAAGAGCATCTATCAATCCAAGAGGTCAATGCTACTCTGACAGATCTGCAGAGAGCCACTGCTCAGGTAGGAGAACCTGTCCTGAGGTCAACAAATCTAGCTCTTATAAAAGTGGCAAGAAGAAAACTTTTGTGAAGAGACAGTCATAAAAATTCCCATTTGCAGGTTTTGTCGAGCTGTGTAGGGGAGCACATGTGGAAGATGTGGTCTGGTCACATGAGACCAGCAGCATTAAACTGTTTGGTAAATCACTATGTGTGTTGAAAAACTACATTGCACATCACCCAGAGCACACCGCCCACTCAGTGAGTCAGAGTTAATGTCCTTGATTTTTTTTTTTTTTTTTACCAAATCAATGTACAGACTAAGAAAGCATAAAGAGGCTGAGTTTAGAGTATGATTTCCAGAAAGCGTAAAGCACAAAAACACGGATATATGTGTGTCTATTGTTTGCACCTTTGGTAGTTGTAATTTCAGGTTTTGTATTTCCTGTTTGTTTTCCTACATTGCAGGGTTTTCATGCGACCAGCGTCTCTGTTTCCTTGCACTATGTATCAGGGCATTGATATCACAAGCAATCACTGGAGGGCCGCTGCAGGGAAGCGGGTGTTGATGGATGTAGTCACGGCTGTCACTCGTGATCAGATCAACCGAGACAAGGTCTTAGTCTGATTTGACATGTCAGTTCCTGCCATAAAATATGCATTGTGTAAAGTGTCTAGAGAAATATTCTCAAACTGACGTGGGTACAAGTGGTCGATTGCCAAGCAAACTGCTGGTTTCGGAAAGGTGCGAATGTTGATAGAAATCACATCATCCAATAGTGGATGATAGAGAAGAGTGATAGAAGATATCTAATGTCCAACAGACGTCATGGAAACTGGGACCACAGACATCCAGTGACTTTTACTAAAGACCTTCATTGATCTGTATACAACCTATTTTCCATTCTTGTTGAAAGACCAAATGACGTGATTTTATTACACAACTGCAACAATGAGAACCAATTCCGGCAGTTCGAAGCTTTTAAGAGAGAAATGGATGACCCAGACATGTGCAGGAAGTGCGATTTAAAACCTCTCTCTCTGTAATATGCCGCAGGAGAAGAATAAGTGTTGTCCTACGGGTACATGAGGTATTTTTCAGCTGGTAGTTTTGCAAAAACAGCTATTTTTAACTCTATTAAATTATTGTATTTGGGGTGCTGTGGTGGCACAGGGGCAAAGCATGACTCACGTGTTGTGGCCTTTGTCCTCGTGGCGGTGGTCGCAGGTTCGATTCCCTGCCTGGCGACGTTTGCTGCATGTTTTCCCCCTCTCTCGTTGCCCTGTTTCCTGTCGAACTGCTTTCAAATAAAGGCCACTAGAGCCAAGAAAATACATAATGTATCTATAAGAATGTGCATATTATGTTATTAACGCCACATACACTTTACATATATTTTCAGCTTATGAATTAATTTTCAGGGGGTTTTATTTCTCCACATCTATAATTTGCTCTTGGTTTTACCACCCTAACCACATTGCCTCCATGACATCCCTGTTTCCCATCGCTGAGCCATCTTTTGTCTCTCGCTTTTGCACGGAGCGGGAGAGCAGGGGCGAGGACGGTGACAGGCACACTTTTTGCAGAACCAAACCGGTCCGTCTAGCAGCGATCAGACCTGAGGATGCAGTGAACCTGTTGTCAGCGTGTGACACCAAGACCGGCAGCAGGCTGCCAGACAAAACCAGTCAAGTGCAAAACTAATCTACAAATCCATTTTGCTCGAGAGCAGCAGAACACAGCCCGAGGTGGCATAATTGTGCTCGGAGTCACAAGGACTGCCACGGCGTTTTTCTTGTCTTTTTTTTTTTTGTTTCTCACGGTTACGGGGGGCCAGATTTAACGGCCCATCTCTGCGGCGCTCCATCCATCTCTAAGCTCTTTTTGATTGTGCAGACATGCTGATAATTGCATGAAAAACAAGCCCCGCGTAGGAGTTTGTGTCTCCGTGTATGTGTTCGCAGGATTTAAAGCCTCGCTGCATTTTATGAGCAATAAGCTGCTGTTTGTGATCCTCTGTGGATGCATAGATAATGCACATCTTAGTCAGCAGACTTGTAGGTGTTGGTAATAAATCTCTAATCGGGGTAATAAACTGGGAACAGGTGAGAGAAAGACGGAAATAACCGAAAGGTAAAACTGTAGCGCATATGGATGATGCCATCAAAGTCTGACACATTCTTATTTCATTTGAATATGATTTCAGATATTGAATTTGAAAACAGATAGATGTGACTAACCCAAGTCAATCCACATCATTGCTGTACTGCAAAGGCAATATTGCCATTCTGACAGGAGACACCTAGGTAGTTAAAATTTACACGAGCAGGGTCAGTTTAGTAGTGCCATTGTAATAGAGTTCAGGGTTTTTGAAACCATCATTCGTAAAGACTTATAAAAAAAAAACACCCTTTTAAAAAATTGAATATCTTTCTTTTCTGTTACATCATTTGTCTTCTTCCTGTTTCTGTACTTCTTATTTGTTGAATTCCTGTGCTGCTTTCCTGCCCTTTCCCTCCTGAATCTGCTTCCTCCCTGTTTGGTGCTGCAACTGTAGTGTAATTGACAAGCCCTCCTGTGAAGACTATTTTTTTTTTAGGTTTTTCAAAACGCACATTACAACGCAAATGCAAAAAACACACACAAGCTCATACACTAGCAGTAATGCTGCACTCTCACTCTTTGTTGCTATGACAGTCCTGTCATTCCCATCTAGATCTTAGTTTAGATGAGCTGAACAAGATGGCAGAGCGTACTACATCTCTCTGGTTCTCTTTGCTGCTGGTTGAAGTGACGGCATGTGTGTGTGTGTGTGTGTGTGTGTGTGTGTGTGTGTGTGTGTATGTGCGTGCGTGCGTGCGTGCGTGCGTGCGTGCGTGCGTGTGTGTCTCTGAGCATGTCTATTTACTTTTTGCACATGCTGAGGGGAAATGAATTTAGTAGCAAACGAGTTACCATTTGGAGTTAAAATGCAAGTCACAGAGATATAAATGTTTTCATTTCGTTGAATTTCAAATAAATTCTCATTCTCATATTTCCCAGCTTTACCTGCCGGAAACCAAACTGAGTTTGAAATGTTGAATACAAAACTTAGTTGATTGGAGTTTGGAATTCCTACCAAACATGGAGAGGCAGCATTCGGATTTTATGCTCCTCAAATCTGGAACGACCTTTCAGAAAACTGCAAAACAGCCGAAACAGAGAGCTCCTTTAAATGAAGGCTAGAAACCTACTTGTTTAGAGTTGCCTTTAGTTCTTATATATGAATCACTGATCAATATATTTCATGTACATTTGCTTGATGACGGTGTTTGACAAAATGTAAATGCTTAGTGTTTGTTTCATAATTTGTTACAATATTGTGTTTTTATGATGTAAAGCACTTTGAACTGCCTTATTGCTGACATGTGCAATGATACTAAACTTGATTTGACTTTAATAAAATTCTGATTCTGTTTAAATGCACAACTTATCAAAAATAATCACTCTTCTACATTGAGAAAACATTTAGGCAGTTTTTTCAGCTATAAGTTCTTCAGTTCTTCTCTTTTTTTGTGAGACTTCAATATTTCAGATTATCAAACCAAGAGTAAAAATAAAAAGCAGCCAAGCACCCATAAAAGTGTGCCAAATCTTCCCTGTCAATTCCAAATTGCTTATTCTGCTATTGACTCTTTTTATGGGGTTTATTGTATTGGATGGTTGAAGAACCAACAAGACATATTGGAATCAAACAGAGCCCTCAGTGGTATGTGGGAGAGCCATACCTAACCACAACAGACTGGCACCTCCCACTCATGCTGGTCACCAGCTTGGTCACATAATGCTTTGCAATGCCATCCCACCGTTCAGCCGGCGTTTGTGGCTTTGTCAGTCCATTTGGTTGTGTTGATCACTCTGGCTCAAAAAAAAAAAAAAGCCCACCCAAGCTGATCCAACAAGTGATTAAAGAGGTTGAGATCTGGTATTATGGACAGGAAATAAAATCTCCTCAAATTGTAAATTTTGATGTTATTCTCTGATAAAACCGACTCTGTGAGAGAGAGTGTTGTCATGTTGGAGGACAGAGTCTGGCCCCAAAGAGTGGAGATCTTTGGGAGCTGTCATCCCGTGCCATCATACTGCCTCTACCAAAAGCTGTTTGGTATTGATAGAGTGGATTTGCCACATTCTCGACTCTGCTGCTCAACCAGCAAAGCCATTTTCCTCCACTTCCTCCAAAGTGTAGCACCGTTCAGACATGCAAACAGATTTATTACCAATGCAAAAAAATTATATGTATTTAATACATTTTTTAGATTACATTCAGTATATAAATCCTTTACCTTGTTTAGATTATAAATTTGTATTTGTATGTGGAAGAATGTTAGGATTTTGCATTTTTCCGGACCTAATGTCGGCTTAAAATTAAGTCAAAATAAGTCACATGTAAATGTTACCTTGTAGTTGAAACAAAATTAGTTAACTTGTCAAGTGCAACCTTCCACCCTCTTCACATTCTTCTAATATTATTTAACATTTATGTCTAAACACAATTGCAAACTTTCTCTGCTTGTCCTAAAAAAATTAATTTTCTTCACTTGACGGTAAAAAAAACATAGCTGCTGTTTCCATGGAGCTGAGGTCAGCAGCTACCCGTCCGCTCAAAACCTTTAGAAAAGAAAAATTCGATTGTAACATTTCGTTTGTTTCCCATGGGGACAAAGCTGTTCCGAAATATAAAACATAAAAATAAAAATTGCTGTGCATCTGAATGTTCCTTCTTGCTGCTTTTCTCGTTTCTAAAAATGGGTCATTTTCTCTTTTTTTTTTTCTCGTCCCCGTTTCCTTTCAAGCTGCGCTCGATTCAGCTCGCCTGACATTACTCACCTGACTTCCTGTCCCAGGAGAGAGCGTACTTAAGACAAACAGCCAAGTCGCATTAATATCTGCGAGAGCGTGCGTTTAAAAGATATACGTCTAAACTCCGCCGTTAACGTGAGAGTTGTTCTATCCGCACCGGCGTGCTCTTCTCTGCAGCAAACTGCAGGCTTCATCCATTCCTAATTAGTGCGTGATCGATAGGTGGTCGTTGTGATGCAGTGCGTGGGAAGCCGTGTCAGAACAGGGGAACAGTGACATTTCGGCAGATGGGGATTACTTGACCTTATTGTTGTGATTAGAATTCAGCCCCTGGTCCCCAAAGAGATGACCTCACCTTGTTCACACTGTGCCGAGAAGCCGGAGGTTGTTAAAAACTCATTCTTCTCCTCCAGCCACGTTCTGCCTTACCCTCAGCCATTCGATGGCATATTTCTTTTTCTAATGCTTTTTTATTTCCCACTCTGCTGAACTGTCGTCTCAGTATTACGTATCGCAAGATTTGTAATTTCTGCTGCAGCGTTCCATTGGCTTTAGGCGTGCGTTTTCGTGGAAGTGCTTTGCTGTGTTGCACATAAAGCATGTAAAGTGACAAAATGCTGGAACAAAAAAAACAACAAAAAAGGAAGAACACAAAGCAATTTCTGTAACAACTCAGTGTGATTTTTTTAAACAACCCAATATGACTTAAAAAATACACACACTATTTTATTAAACAGCACAAGGTTTTTGTCTTACGAGACGAACCGCAATCTACAAAATAGAAACAGAGCAGTGCTGGTTTTGACTCCCTTTACACTTGAAGGGCAGATATTGTGTAAATTTTACTTTTTTGAGGTCACAGCATGCTTTATTCCCTCATCAAAAACATACTTGGAGTGCTGCTTTGACTCTTTCATGCCTGTTTGAGAAATTCCTAAATCTCAGCAATTAACAAACACCTGGTGGAACTGCCAGTCTGCTGAGCTCAGCATGCAGACCTGTTTATAACGACTGAAGGTAGTGTAGTTATTGGACTGTGCTACAAAACGGTATTATGTACCGTTATGTAAAATACATAGTACCACCCCTTTAATTATGTCACACCATGACATTAAAAAATCAATTACAACATTTATGATCTCTATAGAAATTCAAGAATATCATAGATGTTCATTTTTCTTGAAATCCGGAGAACAGTATTTGAAAGAGCAGCATCCCTGCTCGTCTTTTACCGAAGTTGCCATCTAATCCTGCCCAGACGGGTTCACAGTGTTCCATGCAGTTTCTTTTAATGCTTTTGGCACTGTGACTGTTGCAGCGAATCTTATCTCATTAAATTCTCAAAAAAATAAAAAAAATTTAAAAACTTGTGCAGAGATTGATATATGCTGCGCATGCAAAAGGGCTTTCAGGTGAGGTGAAGCACACACACCTCCAAACTGCACGTATGGAAAGGTCACTGGGAGACTGAAGGTAACTGGACATTTCTCTGATGCCAATTCAGATGCAACAGTTATTTGCCACAATGGCAAAGAGAAATCCTGTGATAATCTTTAGCGATAAGAGAAGGTGAGAAAAAGAACCTGATAGTCATTTTTAACAAATTGGACTCACAAAAAAAGCAACTTAAGGTTTCATATTTTTAGTGTCATTAGCTGAAAATGACCAGTGAAAAAGCTCACTGTTTGGACTTTTTCTTTTTTTGACCAGGATTCATTCTGACTACACTTACCAAGATGTTTACTATGTTGTCAATGTTGCCAACATTATGTTGTGCTATTTTAAGTGATTATTACTTCAATTTTTACAAGTTTTAAGATGTACTGATTAGCTGTTGGTATCAGCACTATGACGTAAACATGGGCCTGCTGTTCTGCTCAGTTTGTCTATGTCGATGTGTGTCGGTCCTTATCAAATAAACTTAAATAAATAAATAAATAAATACTGATTAAATTGATAATTTTTAAACTCTGGTGGATTGTTAAAACAGGTAGGAAAGTCTGTAGTCTATTAATGACCTGATTTAAAGTGTCATTTTAAGACGAATTTGTAAAAAAAAAAAAAAATCAGAAAACAAAAGAATGATCTAATTTATTCATCAGTAACTCAACAACGTTTTAAAAACATTCTAACTCTGCTAACAGTTTAATTGGCTTCTTGTTTGATCATAAATCACAAATGCTGCTGGAAGCTGGTTGAGTTGCAATGTGCTTTCAATATGGACTGTTTAACAAAGAATAAAAGGTTTGACAGAACATATTGTGTCTGTTGATGCTAGCCAATGGTAAACGGTTTGTGACAGGTGACATTCACTCTCACATTTTGCAGACAGGCTAAAACGTTGAACTGCTGGTAAACATAGTTGTGGTAAACTGCAAACTTACTCCTACGACTTTGTTTTGCTACCACAGAAAAATTGGCAAACCGATATTGTAACGTGACAAAGTAACAACTGCCGTCTGAATCCCTGGCAATTAAAATAACAGCAAACCTGTTTTAGCAATCCACCGGAGCTTAAAAACGATCAACATCAGCCATTTCATTTGGCCAAAATAAGCAATCCGAGGCAGCCTATATTTGTCTGCAGCTATCTGCAGGTGTTGGTTGTAAAATTCTTTACAGTCTATTTCCTGTTTTAAGACGCCCTCTCACACTGATTTGCGACTGCTTTCCGAAACGCTTTATGGCTTGAGGATGGCAGCCCAAGGTTTCACCGCCGTCAGAGCACAACCTGTGGGCGAATGGCACTATAGCGGCGCAGAGCGACACCGTAACTCCGGGTTGTGCGTTATGGGTCTCTGGCGGCCGAGTGAGGATGGAGATGAGATGCTCTGGTTTCCCTGGAATAGAGAGGAGAGGGAGTCAGGTGGTTGATGGGAGAAACCCAAAACTGTCACACCTGTTTGATGCCAGCTTCGCTTATCGGAGTTTCTCCGGCTCAGAAAACGCCCGCCGCTCTGTCAGTGTGCGAGGAGAGAAGAGATCGTTAATTGCCGTGCGCACACAAACTGGATCCTGGAACTTGATAATAGTGTGATGGTTCCAGCAGAGAGAGAGAGGAGGACAGGTGTTGGGCGATGGTAGCGAAAAATGAGGATGGCGCTGCGAAGAGGTCGGCGCCCCCTGTGGAGCGGGTATAAGACCTCCTCTGTAGCCTCCTTCTGCTGCCAGCTAAGTGATAACATGCATGAGCGAACCTCGGGTGGAAGAAGATGGGACGATGAGGCGAGAGGGGGAAGGATTGGAGAAAGCAGGACAAAATTGACACACTTAAAGGAGTAAAGTGGCCTGAAAGCCTCCCACATACCCCCCACCCCTGTGCGACCCCCTTCTGCTCACATGGGAGGGTATGGCGGGGGGCATACTGAGAAGGTTAGACTCCATTAAAATTGCAGCATGTTTACATAAAAAGGGAAGGCTTTTGCCGGCTCTACTTCCTGCCTTACATCACCCTCCTCCCATGTAACGCATCACTGAAATAAAACTTCAGTTTGTTCGCTGATTCTTCTTAACCGCACAATAAATAAAAATCTTTAGCCTGAGTAAAAGAGGTTGAGTTTCTTCTCAGAATCACTCAGCGAGCTGCATTTCCTTAAAACTACAGCAATCAGCGCCTAAGAGCTGCACGGTAATTTCCCGGCGATGGCTTACATTGTGTTAAATGCATTACAGAGTTGCAAAGTCACTCCCCCTCCTACCCCCCATACACCTATCAGCTGCTATTTTGGTGCACTTTGCAGTTATTTAGCCTCGGGATTATTCAAGAGACTCCATTGCAAGGTCCATTTGCTTTCTGATTTCTTTTTTGTCAGACTGGTTTTCTCGATATCGCGCTGATGATGCCACCCACCCCTCACGATCTCCCCCCTTCGCCTTTCGCTCGGGCGCTGCGGGCCGAATGCCCTCTTGTCTATTTACCCTCCCAGCCTCTTCTGCAGCAGCTCTGATGGCGCATCGAGCCCCAGCAATGGTGCAGAGCGCCCGGAGGAGAGAGAAAGAAAGATGAAGAGGGATGCTGAATACAAACGAGTGGAGAGAGGGAGAATGGGACTGGCTGTAGATGATGAAAAAAAAAGAAAAAAGAAAGAAGAGTGTTTCATTGAGAGGCTCTCTGATGAAGGAGGAATGTGACGACTGAAGGGGGAACGCATGAGTGGTATTAAAGTGGGGGAGCTTGTCCTGATAGAAGTGATGAGGCTCCCCACTGGTGCCAAAATGGATAAGATGCTGCTTTTGTTGGCGCCTCCGACATGGGCATGTACCTGTGCTGGAGTGACTGGTTCCCAGTACGGCTCCTTCACTGGTCCAGGTCAGATCGCTTTTTGCGAAAAGTGACTTTGAAGAGGAGAAAGCGCTCGGATCTCAAGAGTGTGATTTTGCGGTTGGTGCGTTAGATGAAATAGTTTTTCCTTTTAATGAAGCAACCCTCTTTAACCAATAGTATTCAATATATTTATTGCGCAAAACAGATACATTTGATGGCTTCAAATAACCTTCTAACCTCAATAGTGAAGCCATATTTTTAACTTCATCTATCTTCTCATCAACTTTGTTAGCTGCCCATAAAAAACCAGCATGATGCTGCCACCACAGTTCCATTTATTGGAGAAACTTCTCGGAAGGAGTATTTTTACTGCACTGTACTTTTTACCTTTACTTGAGTAATTTTATAATGAAGTATCACTAATCTTTCACGAGTAACATTTCTGCATACTCCACAGTAGTTTCACTGAATGAAGACACAGACACACACCTGCAGTTTTTGTTAAAGTTTCATGAGTTTTACATTGAAAGAAATTGATTTGGAAAAATGTTCTTTTTGCCTGACTTCATTATTTCGTAAAACACCAAAATTCCCACATAACTATATGTCTGATTATGTAAATGTTTAAATATCAAACAACTGTTGTCTTTATGTCAAATACTTTTTTACACGTACTTGAGTCGTTTTTTTGGATGACTATTTGTTATTTGTATTAGAGTAAAAATATGTTAAAGTAATAATGCTTTAATCATTTGAGTATAATTTGTGGTTACTTTGCTCACCAATGACTGGCACCAACAGTAAATCTTTTATTTTCAGTAGCTTCATCTCACTCTAAATAGGACTTTGAAAAAGTCCATTCTTGCTCTTGCTGACTGTTTATTTATTTGTTTATAACTAAGAAATAAGTGTCTACAGTCAAATTACAGGTCCCAAAAAATATTGGCATTGCTGTCATTTCTTTAAAAAGAAATGTAACTGTGGCATTTTGTAATTTATGCTTTTTTCTTCTTCTTCTTTTTGTTACGTATTCCATGACTTTCTTTTTCCCTGAGCAGTAAAAAGGACATCACACAGAAGCCTGTACAAAATTTGTAAGCTATAATGTATATGCATTAGTCAGAAAAAGGCTGCCAGAAATAGGCTGCCTTATTGAAGTCAAAGCAAAAATTACAAATTGAGTAATTGAGTATAATTCGAACTGTGACAGACAAAGCTGGATGAAGACATTTTTTTCCTTCCCTACATTGACATTCAAGATCGTAATAAAAAACATTTAAACACCAAGTTTTCATCATGCAGTTTCTTGGTGTTGAATATCAAATGATTAATTTCAAGAAAAGCAATGTTACATTGTTGTAGTGCAAAAATATTCAATAATTGTCAATGTAATCCTGCACATTTTGCACGAGAGTGGTTCTTCGTGATGACTAACAATTTATCTTACTTTTCATTTTTCAATTAGCATTTTGCAAAGGCTACTGCAATGTGCAGCGAAGGCCGCATTATTTGGGGGTTGAGGGTGGCGACGATATCTGCTCAAGTTGCAACCAATTATCCCTCACAGAATAATTGGAGGCAAGAAAACAGCTATTCACAGGAAAACATCCTTTGGGGGGGGAATTATTATCCATCTGATGGCCAAGAGAGGAAAGATATTAAAAGAGACATTAAAGCCGTTTGTGCAGACAATTTGGGTCGGGGTAGTTATTATGATTTGCACACTTTGGGGAACTTTGAAAATAATTGGAGAGCTATACTCCAGTCCTCTGAGGTAAAATTATAAGACAAAAAGAAAACATCAACTTGAAGTTAGTTTTTTTCTTTTTAGTTACACACCCACACAGCAGGATCATGACAACATCCCGTTCTGGATTGTTGAATTGTAGCAGCATTTTTAACTGTATCTAAATATCAATCTGAACAAAAATGAACTTATAGATTAATTTAAAGTGACTCGAAGCATTTGACTGCATAAATAAAAAACTAATTATTGCAGACAAGATGCTCATGCACTACATGGCTGTAATGTGAAACCGACACCGAAGACGTACTTCAGGCTTGTAAATGAATATTTAATTGTATGAGTCACTGTGAAACGTGTTTATTATGTATAATTACAGTGGTAAACAAAGATGGCTACTTATCTGCTGAGGAGCCTGATAAAAAATGAAAGGCAAAGACTGATTACACTAGTTGTAGACGGCGCTAAATTAAATAAACAACAGAGACAAATAATCTACCCACGATATTAATTTGAACAGAGATTATTACCTTTGTAATGCGTCATATTAACCAAAACGCCTTGACAATGGCAATCAGTGATGAATGTTTTACTTTTGTCCTGAATCTGTGCAGTTTTACATGAAAGCAATCTTAAGCCGTAGTTGTATACTGATATAAATTATTAATCCAACACTGCATAACTGCAGGCAAATCTTCAGCTAAAATAAAAATGGTCGTGAATTATTTTTCGTCTTTTATGGCTGCAAAATGACTCATGGTCAGACCCAACATAAAGCAAAACTGTGTGTTTGTGCGTTTGCAGCTTCGCTCTGAAGCTCGTAATTAGCATCAGTTGCTGGAAATTATTGTTTACTCCAAAAAGCCATAATTGCTTCAAACAGAGTGCCTTGTAAAAGCATTAACGCCGGTTGAACTTTTACACATTTCATCGCATAATAACCGCAAAACTTCTGTGTTTTTACTTGGCTTTTGTTTTTTGAGAGAGAGCTATGCAAAGTAACACATTATGCTGAATATGGATGCAGCCTTCTGATTTAAAAGTTTGTAGAACCACTTTTCATTTTAATTACAGCGGGGAATCTTTTGGGGTCTGTATCTACCTACTTTCCATATCAAGAGACCGACATTTTGTTCCTATCAGAAGAACTCAAGGTCAGTGAGATCAGATGGAAAGTGTCTGTGAGCATCAAGACTTCTTAATTAGATGTTGACCTGTAACATTCAAACACATAATCCAAACCATTGTAGCTCCGGCTGTATGTTAAGTTTAGTCTTGGCTTCACCGTAGTTCCATTAAATCCATCCAGATTCCACGTCCATGCTGATAAAAAGCATCAAAATTTTGACTGGTGGGAATGGTGCGTTGAGGGTGCTAACATGTAGAGAAAAGAAATCAATTAATTTAATTCTTATCTAATCAGAGCACTGTTTTTTCTCATGTTTCCTGCTGTTAATCAGTATTGTGACTCTCATGGAAGGCAAGTTTGTGAAGTGAGCAACCAATAGTTGTGCTGGCAGAAGTTTCTCCCACCTGAGCAGTGAAGCTCTACTGCTCCTCCAGAGTTGGCATCAGTCAATTGGCTTCCTGTACTTGCCTGCCTAAAAAGCACAAAGCAAGTCTTCATCCAAGTCTCCATGTTTGTTGAAGATAACGTGCCTGCTGACAACAAATGAAATGTGGTGTAGCTACAATTGAGAACATCATCACTGTAGGAATGGTGGCAGCATCATGAAATATTTCAAAGAGGTAAAGGCCATTTATAGATGATATAAAGTGACAGGATTTCCTGCTAAATTACCCCCTGATGCACCAGTGTATAAGCTACTCTGCCAGTGGAGGAAGTATCGCCCCCTTCAGGTTTAAACTATTAAAGTCTTGAGACGCTTCTTAAACCTTTAGTTTTTATGTCAAATAACAAAAATTTCTATTTAAGCCTAAATAAAATCTCCTGATTTAGAAACATCAAACCTCTCAATCCAATCCAGTGATTTTTTTTTTCTTTTATCACTACGACATACCTACATTTAATTTGGCCTGATAAGGTAACGACCTCAGGAAACTCCGAAGCAAAGTTACTTTTTGAGTGAAGACACCGTTGCACTAACAATATTGGTCCTTCTCCCTTGCCATCTGCAGAATGATGAATTATGAGGCCAAGTCTAACTTTGGTGCAGCAGTAGCTCACACCTGACAGCCCAGACAAGATCAATATTTGATTTAGAAAGTGTGCCACCACCTGCCAGGGTCTCTCGGGGTTCACAGACTCTCACATCTTTGCCCCAAAACACCGGTTCTTCTTCTGCTGATATTGTAATGACCTGTACATTATCAGTTCAGATTCAGGATGAGGTTTTCAATCCATCACCACTAATCATACACTATACAAAAAATCAAAAAATTTTGATCTGCTGGTGAATTCAGCAAAGGGCTGGACAATATGGCTGGAAAACGGATCACCATATAAGCCAAAAATCAATAATTGTCCATATTGATAATTATTGATTTGTTTTTTGTTTTATAAATCTAAAATACCTTTAAAAGGGGTGACTTCTCTCGTTTTATCCAGTTTTCACTCCATGTCATTGTTTATTTTTATGACGTTATGAGGCACTGTAGTTGTTGCTAAGCAACCAAAGAGTGAGCGAGTTAAGTTGATGCCACCAACCTCGCTTAGCTGGCCATGAGAGGCTGAGCTGCTAAAGCCTTTTCTCTTACTACATCCCCCAGAATTCTGTGCGTTTTTGGATCAAAATCTAGTGAATATTCTATATATTGAATATCGAACATTCTATCAGATGTATTATCTACCGATATTGATCACGTGTGTGTCGTGATATATTTTGTTACCAATTAATAGTCCAACCCTAATTCAGCTTCAGCCCCATTTACTCTTACATCACCAAATTATTTCTAAAAAAAAAATCTATACTTTTCCCTTTTTCTCACAATCATATTCTGCTGTATGCTGATTTATCACATAAAATCCTAATAAAATATAATGGTTAAAAATTTGCCATGTCTTAACCTATCAAACCTTTAAAAAGCTCAACAGAAAATACTTTTACACGCAATTATATGTATAAAAAAATTGTTGCTAAAGCCCAGAACCCTTTTCCTCTCCATCTCAGCCCTTTCTGGTTTAATTTGCTCCTTAAATCAACTCTAGTTGCCTCTCTTCTTCTTGCTTCCTCCCCAATCTCTGGATGTTTAGTTGTTTATGGGGCCAAGTACGGAACAGCAGGTGCAAGGCCTGCGAAAAAAACGCCACAGAAATGATCCAATTTGGTGCGGGCAGTAAATTTTTCCGACATCTGGTGCAGCGCGCGGCATGGAGATGAGCCCGGGACAAGGCGGATGCATATCTCCATCTGACGGCGTTGCTGACAATGCACAGAAACAGCCGACTTGGAAGTCCTGAAACAGACCGAGTCGGACTGCGAGTCCCATGCTCTGTCTCTGATCAAATTATTATGGATGTTTCTGCCGTCGTGCAGGATGTGAGGGAATGAAAAGCAGACAGACCATTAAACTTAAACCTCGGCGTGAATCATTTAAATGTCTGTACATGCGTGAGGTCTTGGGTGTGAATTTAGCTCACCAGACACCTCCCAGGCTGAGCTAATTGAACAGATTACAAACCTTTCGTTCTCCCCGTCTAATTTGTGTGCAGTGGACTTAATGGGTCTGGAGCAAAAGTCTCAGTCCACCAATTTTGCAGCCGATTAAGATCTTCTGCCATGGCTGTGACTCTGGTCATAACTTCATTAATGACTTGGCTGACTTTTTGCAGCTCTGCTGGTGCCAGTCCCTTTGGGCTTAAGCTCACCCACAGAATCAAGATCTTTGACAGTTTTCTTAAAGATTTTCTTGGCTCCCAGCTGAAGCTTTTCTATTTTGTCCAGAGGAAATGAATCCATTCGCAGAATCATGAGAAAATCATCTTTAGTCAAAGGCATATAATTCTGTTAATTTTGATAATTATGACTTCAAGTTAGTAATAAAAACTACTTTTTAGCAGGAAATTTTAATATTGTTTAAGCCTAATAAGAAGTTAATTTTGATGCCAAAATGTTAATCCATCTCTCTTGTTGGGACCTGCAGTTGAAACTAGATATTTACATACATCAGCAATACTGAGTTTAGCTTCACAATTCTCTCAGCTAACACGTTAGCTGTAAAACATTACATTTTGTAACTGGTTTGTTACAGACTGTTACATGAGTAGCATGAATTACTTTCACTTTGTAAACCTCAGGATCGACATAGTTGGGGTTTTTGTAATTGTTAGTTTGGAATCGCTGGTGACACTGATTTGAAACCATGTTTAACGCTAAATACCCATTTTGCCCCCCATAATCCTGACTGGGTTTAACACATTTCTGAGTCCGGCCACGTCAGCTGATAAGCTGTTACACACAGTTAAACAGTATACTGTAGACTGTAACTGGACTTGCTTCCCATTTCAATGAATCTAATAGCTGAGAGTTCTTGTACGTACAATCGGACAAGAAGGCGCGCTCGCAATTCATTTCACACTTCGTTAGCCGGTGAAATTTGTTGGTGGGATATGTAGCATAGAGAGGGAGATCGATACTTTACAGCCAGGTATTAGCGGTGTAGCAGGAAACAGGCTCTGGCATTTGACAGATTGTGTAAACAATTTTACAAAACACTGAGATCTCCGGTGGAGCTGCGGAGCTCTTGAACACGTTTTGCAGACACGAATGTTCACACCAGCACGTGTGTGCAATTCCCTGGGAATGCTGGGCACGGCGCTCTTTGTTTCGCCAGTCCTTCGTAATCTGAATGGCGTAAATCATCACCGTGTTTGAGATTGATGGCCTTTCTTAATTCTTTGGACCACCCATTGTATTCAGGACACCAGGTCAGGCTGCCAGCTAAGCATCTAACCTCCTTTGTTGCCGTCAGACATCTCTATTCATTATAGCATCGTCTGCGTCCTGCCGTTGCTCCCTCAAAGCAAAAAATAAATAAAAATCTGAGCGGCAATTGACAAGAGAGCTACTAAAAAGAGCCCTTTTAATTATCCCACTCTAAGCAAGACTGATTTAAATGTTTATATCTGACAAAGCTCAAATTTTTAAGACATTTTTAAACGTTTGAAGAGAGAGAGAACATTTTTGAAAAGCAAGTTTCTTCTTCATTTGTGTCATTATTTTCTTTGCTGTATGAAAAATCCATTTTTGAGCCATTTCTTCAAAGAAGACCGTCCATCTAGGTGATCGTGAAACCACTCGAGACATTTTACATGTGTTTGTTCTTTAGTGTAGAGTGGAGCTTTCCACTGTGATCCCCTTCCATTAACACCATTAGCCAGCAGCAGATATTTCTGTAGGTGTTTTGCTCTTAATCTTGGGTTATCTTCTGGACTGGTTGTCGTCCTCAGTCTGGTTTTTGTAGAAAACCCTGTCGTAGGAACACTGTGAATTTTTACACACCCACACACACACACACTGTTTTAACCTGCCTGTGCAGTCCTCTTTGCATGTTAAATCAGCAGTTGCATATTTTTTACCCAACCATTTGTGTATTCCAAGACATAACATTAAAGCTGTTTAGAATCTGTCTGTACTGCAGTTATAATTTATAAATTCCCAGAAGTATTAATGTACCACATTAGAGCCCTTCTTTGATGCTATAAAAGATAGCTTTTAGTTGTCTCAGTTCAGATTTTTTTTTTCTTGCTAAAAAACTTCCATCTGTTTTAGTTTTAGGAGTCATCTTCAGTGTGTAGGAACAGGTTTATATCTAGACCAAAGAAAATGAAAGAAAAGAAAGTGCCTCAAGCAGGATTTTATATATAAATATAGATTGTCGAAGGTGCTTCAGAAAAACACTTCTCACTCCACTGATCACTGGAACTGAACATCTTGTTTCACCCTGTAGCCAAAATCCTCCAAACACAAAAATGAACAAGAATATAATGGGATTTACCCCTAATTAAAGAAATTGCTTTCTTTAGACGCTGTTCATTCTCACTGTGTTTTGTAGAAGGTATGCAAAAGCTGCGCACAGTGCCTTGTGAAAAGTTTTCACCCCCTTGAACATTTTGTTCCATTTCAACCACAAACTTAAATGCATTTCAGTGGCAGGTTTTGAGGATAGTCGTGAAGTTGTAGGAAAGGTTTTCTATATACGTATATTTATATAAAAGAGAATATTTCACACATTTTGTATTTTTCCCCATGAGTCAGTTATGGTTACAGCATTTGGGGGTCTGAGATTTTTGCTCAGTCTCCTTCACAGAGAAACTCAAGCTCAGTGAGACAGAATTTCCCAAGTTTTACCAAAGGTTTACAATTAGATTTAAGGCTGAACTTTGACTAGGCATTCTAACACATAGAGGTCCTCGGTCTTCAGAGTCCGGTGTCCTGCTACCTTTAGTGTCTCTGCTTCAACATAATGCAGATAAACAATCGGGTCAGTAGTAGGACTCTGAAGAACTTGACTTCAGAGTCCTACCAGGATGTGATTCAACCATTTGATTCAGGTGTGTTGTACTGATTTCAGGTGAACGTAGCTTAATTCTCATCAGTTTGTTGTTTGCACTCGTTTTAATCAAGAGGTGTGAACATCTTGATTTAAAAAAAATGCTTTATAAGTTTATCCATCTAAGTTGAGTCCTTGCAGAAAAGTTGAGCATTTGAAAGCGGTGAAGATTTTAGATTGTAAAGGTTTAACGCTTAATGTTCCGGTCCTGGACATGCCCAACATTTCTCCATTTCTGCTCAATTAAACCTGCTAAAGGTTGAGAAAGTTTTGAATATTTGCACAACTGATTTCGGTGTTGAGAAATGCTCTGATGACACCAACAAATATAATTTGCTGTTATTGGTGATATAGGCAGAAAAAACAAATTTGCTGAGAATAACACTTCAGATCAGTTTAAGAATATTGTTTACCATGGAAAGGTCTGGACCAAATATCTTATTCGCATATAAATTATAATGTCAAGATGTCTTTGCTATTTAGCTTACATACAACTAAGCAAAATCTAACAAGTTATTTCAGATTTGCAATACTTAAATCGTGCAACGTAGCTTCACTTGTTACTAGATGTTGTAGTTGATTCTTTTGAGGCAATTGGTCTGCATAGATTTAAATAAACACAACCTATTTTCCAATGGGGCAAAAAAGACTCTTTATGCCTTCCTTCTTACCTCTCTTCAATAAAAAACAGATTTGTGACATAACATAACTAACTAAAGACAATCATGTCAAGAGATTCTCCAACCTGAACTATTCATCATGGCAGTCTCTCTAGAGGTAACACGGACCTATTGACAGCTTCTGTTTGAGGTTGTCCTTGCTCAGCTTGTCAGTTCAGATAGACGACCACGTCTTGCTAAGTGTCAGTTGTGCCGTACTTTTTCTGTTATTGGCTGATACGTCAAACAGTGCTCTATCATGTGTTTAGATGTATAGTTATTGTCAAACAGCCTGGCTCTCCTTTAAACTTCGTCACAACTAATGTTCTCTAACAAACCTTGTAGACCTTCACAGAAAAGTTCTTTTTCAGATTAAAGTTGCTTATTTACAATTTAGGTGACTTTTGAAGGATTGCGCTACTTTAAGTTCAAGGGCTGTCAGTAGTTATTTGAGGCATTGTAAGGCTACTGTATATAAATAGTGCAAACTAGCAAGACTTTATGACAGCATGTCTTGATGAGAGGACCGCCATGTTTAGCAGGTCTCCCTGTGGCCCTGTGTGCTCCACAACCAGCAAGGACATTGCTCTTTTTCGGGTTTGGCCTTGTACCAGAGTTATGTTTCTGATGCTTCATTGTCTGTCATTCAGTTCAGGCCTCTTTATTTCAAGGTGAACTTAATCCCTCAGTCCCTAAAAAAAGGGAGGAAAAAAGACACTCTGGGAGTGAAAGTGGGAGTGAGAATCCTCCAAGGTCACTTTTAGTGTCTTCCCCTCTTTTTGGAGCCACTGAGTTTCTGACAAGCTGGAGACAGGTTCAATTTCTCCAACTGTCAGGAGCGCCCTGTTTTTTTTTTTTTTAAACGCCTTGGAAGACAGATATAAGCCAGAGGAAGATGTTTCCTGACTTCAGTATTATCTGAGGGGGCATTCTTTTCTCCGGCCTTATCTCTCTGTCAGTAATGGGCCTTCAGTGATTCCTGCCAGATATCCGCCATGGACGGACCGTTAGGCCGGGCAGATGGAGCAAAGCTTTCCAAGATACTGTAGATCTGGAATGCTCTGTTTTTCCACACGTCTCTGCCTGTCGGTGATCGGTAATTCCCACTGAATGGCAGCTTGACAGACACTGGTCTTCTGCTTCGTAGCAAAGCAGGAGGGTATGAGGACGGGAGGAGTGATTGAGCCGCGACGCCGGAGGTGTTGCACAGGGAACTCTTCTTTGACCACCTCCTCTATCAAAAGTGCAGGAAGAGTTCATCTCTTCCGGGTGCGATAAAGATTTGAGTGAAAGAGCTTTTGAAGTGACAGATAATGGATATCTTCATCTGGCCCTCCTGACTCAAAGCTCAGGTACGGCTTTTATTGTTTTGTAGAACAGTCCACTGAGGGGAAGGGTGCCACGCCAGAACTGTCTTAAAGTCTTTGACGGTTAAAAGAGACAGGTGGAAACTTCAAAAGGCGGCAACCTGCGTGCAAACCTATCTCTGGCTCCTGTTGGCAAATTAATGAGGTGTTGATTACCTTGTGAGCATATTATCTCATATATATAATCTCCAAAATGAGTTTACTCCCTATTTCCTCACTTTACAATGGCAGATTCTGATTTAGAGGACACAACAGAGAATGCTTGATGAAGACTCAGAGGCATCAACAAGGAGCCTAGCTGTGACAACATGCAGGATTCCCACTGCCCTCTCTTTGGGATGATCTAAACTAGAGTTGTCCCCACTGAAGTAGAAGAAGAGACTCAGCTGGGGGGCTTTGAAGTACTGCTCCATTATTACACGGATGATCTCTTTTGCTCCGCTATTATACATCCAACACACTATATCTTGAGACAGCTCTCATCCCTCAAACAACTACAAATCTAGGCGGCGCCCAGTCGGCCGGAAGGAGCGGAGAAACTGGTGAGACACAGAGATAACCAAGGAGTATTTACAGCACCGCAACACGCCGCGTTTGTGCAATTTTCTCCCATGTTGGACCGTTTTATGCTCAGATTTTATGATTTTATGTAGCTCATTCTTTAGGGTACTGTATCGCTGATATTCTTTACTTGGTTACCATCTATTTTTGGAGCATGTAAAACAGCAGCTGCGGAGAGAAGAAACAGAATGTCACGAGAAGAGCAAGTGATTTTCATGTTTGGCCCTCTTGAGCTTTAACACTGCATCTGGCACCCATAGGAGTGTGTGTGGGGGGGCTTGTGTGTGTGTGTGTTTAAGCTGTTTAGGCAATAACTGCTTTGTTTCCTGTGTCAAAGTAAATACTGCAGCTCTTAAAGCTGCACACACCCATGATAAAAAGCCTGCTTGTTTTTCCAAAGGTCATCTTTCTCATGTTATAAACTCTATCTTTCAAAATGACACTAGCCAGGTGTATCTTATTGGACTGGATGGCTGAAACTTGAAGAAAGAAGACATTTTAGATGTTTAACAATTTATTTGCTTAGCAAACAGCGGCCTCAGTAGTTTGCGGTGAACGGTAACCAACCAAAACATCCTGGCTCCGCCTCCTGATGCTGGTCTCTGGCTTGATTATACGCTCCTGAGGAATGGCATCCCCGTCTTCAATAAGCCTTTGTGGCAAGTCAGCTAGTTGGGTTGCTTTGATCACTCTGCCACAAACAGCGCATCCAAACCGATTCCACAGGGGAGTGGTTGAAGTCAGGGCAAGGAGGGCAGAAGTCCGCCTCTGTCTGTTACGTCTCAACGACCCCACGTCAGCTTACTTGTATAACGGCAGGATGGGCTCTCGGGTCTAGGACATTTCTTGTGGTCTTGCATTGCCAGTATAAATTCCAAAAGCTCATTTTTTGTGGAATTTTGCTTTCTCCTCTTCTGATTTCTGAATGGTCAGAGGTGTTGATTCTTTTAGTGGACAGAGTTCGCTCACAGGCTGTTCAGACTGCCAGTGGGTGTGAAATCTCATCTTGATATTTCTGATGGCAAGCTTTGTTTTTGTTGTTGTTGTTGTTTTAACAAGGGGATTCCACCCAACACAATCCCACTGTCTAAGTTGTTTGTTATTGGTATAGAGAATTTGCTACTCTACTTTGAGGCAAAACCAACCTTTGCATTTTATATACAGATGTGGGAGCATTTAACACCAAATTAACAGCTCCTACTGACAAGGAGCATGTTACAACAAAGATGTAGCTGCAGCTGTAGCTATAGCTTTTTGTGCTACAGTGAGCCCCCGTCTATTTCTGGTTCCGTATTTGCAGATGAACCTACTCGAAGCTATTTCTGTGGGACACGACTCCAATTTATTCAAGGGTTGTCCACCTATTTACAAAGTATTCTGTACCACATATCTGAAATATTTAAAAGAAAATGTAATTTTTGAAGCATAAATACCTAGGCGCTACTTCACACACTCTTGGCCAATCCAAGAGCGCCATTTATTCTTCTTGCCAGTGATTGGTTGCATACCCAAGAGCGGAGAAATTGATGACTTTCCGTATTAGTCTCTGCTGTTTAGTTTCCACTGTGTGTGTTAATGCATATTAAGGTATATTCGGTGTTTGAACTATTAAGTAGACAGTTGTGCTTTGGAGGGATCTCAAGTATTTGGGGATTTCAGCTATTCGCAAGCGGCTGTAGTCTCTAACCTCCAACAAATACTGGTGGTCCTCTGCAATATCCTGGTTGCGTGGGCACACCCGTTACTTAGTTAAATTACATCTTAATTTAATTTTAGTATTCAGCATTTTGGGTACAAATCTGCCAATGATTGTGAATCCGAAGAATCGGGAAGAGGGTTTAACTGTCAGAAAGAAGGAAACAAAGATATCAGTCAGAAGAAGAGCACAAATAAAGCTCCACAGTATGATATAAAAATATTTGAAGAAAGCATTGAAAACAATGACAATACAGAAACTGGATGGTTTTCCAAAACATGGTGAAACAACAAGTCTGAAACACATCAGGGGGATTGCGAAGTGGACGGCGGCAGCACTGAAGGAGTTGCAGGAATTTACATCAAGTGTTGGTGTGTTCTACATCTGTCGTTCTGTTCGCCAGGCTTGACATAAGGAGTAGAGTTACCAAAGATAACACACAGCCCTCGCTGAAACCTTATCAAAACTATGAGAAGGAATGTGTGTTTTGGGTTAATGAAACCACTCTTCAATATCTGGACCACAGTTCCAAAAGATTTGGTCTGGAACAAGCTGCTCAGCATTACCAAAGAAAGACAAATCTACAGTGAAACACGGCAGTGGCAGCAGCATGTGGCTGCTTTTCTTCAGAAGAAACTGGCGTTTTTGTGCAGGATAAAGTAATAAGACAGTTACAAATAGTTTAGTGCTAAAACTTCAGAAGTCTACAATACAGCTGACTATAAAGAGGAATTTCATTCTACAAAACAAAAAAAGACTCTGTGATTGGAAAATCAAAGCCCTAAGTTTAGAATTAAATTTATTTAGTTCTAAACTCTAGAACTAAATAAATGGTTGAAAATTTGTCTACTCTTGTAAAGAGGGCTGCGGACAAGTGATGTCCTAACAATCCAAAGGATTTGTTGAAGATTTGCAAGGCGTAGTGGGCAAATGTTGCTAACTCTGTGGCTTGATGAGAGTCTGCAACTAAAAGTCTGTTTCCTTTTCTGTTGAATTGTACAGTATATAATTCTAAATGAAGAAAAGTTTTGAGGTCGTTAGTGAGGTCTTTTTTTTTTTACATCTCTTCTTGAATCTATACATGACAAACACGGGGAAATTTTGTATAAAATAAAAGTTATTTCTAAAATGTAAACTTCGCTGCCTCTATAAATAAACTCATGTCAACAAATTCTGGCCAGCACATGATGGCGTCTTGTTGCTTCATATTTCGTCATAGCACAGGTGTAGCCCATTAAGCCAAAATGCCCTCTAAGGTCTTATGTCTGTCACTGGAAAATATCAATTCAGAACACTAAGTTTCAAAAATATATATTTTTAAAAAACTTTCACTCTTCCTTGAAATGTCCCTCCGTGGTTCCGAGGGGGTCAGTGGGTGCAGAAGGCTGGGCTTCAGACTCGGTGTTGTGTCTTCGTCACTCAGGCGGGCTGCGGCGCACAGAGCCGCCACCGGTCACAAACAGCAGACCTGTGCCAGCTGGGTAACACATGGCTCGGTCCCCGCTGCTGGGTTCGGCTTGTTTATGAAAGCTTCCATCCTTTGCCTGCGTGGAATCTCTGAAGCTGCGCGCAAGCCCACAGTGGAAAAGGGGAGTCGCAGTTTACTCAGACTGAGGCTATTTATTTCCCCCGGCTGACGTGGAGGGAGCGCAGGCTGGACCGCTGGACTGTGGGCACCGCTCCGCCGCGTCTCCGAGCCGGGGAGGAGAGGACACCGCAGCGCTCACCTGCCGGGATTTCTATTTATTTTTTGTTGTTATTATTTTACATATACACCTTTCAAAGCCTGTTATTTTATTTATTTTTTCTCCCTTCTTCTTCTACCAGAGCTCACTCTGGTGGCTTCCTCTGTGGAAACAACTATCCCCCACTCAGCGATGACTGCTGTGAACGATCCACCGGCTCTCTGTAATTTCTCCGCCGCCCGCCCTTAGAATAAAAACAGGCCGGCTGTGAAACAACTCAGCTCGGTCACTGTTGTCTAACAGCTGGGATTTACACTTTACAATGTCTTGACGTGGAGGGGACGACGTAAAGATGATGACAGTGAGTAGCAGTTCATTTAGAGTACTTTATGCTGCTGCGACTTTATTTCTGACCGACAGCGGTGCATGGATCGGGGTCAGTTTTATCACCGCTACAGTCGGTGGTACAGGGCGTTTCAGGCAGCGCCGCTCTTGGGACTTTTGGTGGTGTGAAGGGGTGGGGGGGGGGATTACATCATTAGACTGAAGGATATGCATGATTGTGCATATTTATAGTGGACTCATTTTCAAATGAAATGCTTCTTTAAAAAAAATAAGCTGTTAATTATAGATGCTTAATAACATAATGATAACATGTCTCGGATGCCTTTTTGGCGTGAGCTCTATGGAAAAGCAGCCTGGGCGTATGCGATGATGCCCCTTTAAATACCATCTAGAGGAGGACTCATTTGTAAGCGTAGTATTCTTTCTCATTGCAAATAAACGCCCCCCTCCCCTGACTTTAAAAAAAAAAAACACCCACCCGGCTGTGGGGTTGATAACGGTGCAGCTGTCAATTTGCATGTATTTTATTGGTCGAACCCAGCCTGTGTACAGTCTCTCTCTCTCTCTCTCTGTCTCTCTCTCTCTCTCTCTCTCTCTGTCTCTGTCTCTCTCTCTCTCTCTCTCTCTCTCTCTCGGTTAATCCCACAGCGGATCAAGCTCTGCAGCTCCGCGTGCAGCCTGCTGGCGTCTCGCGCCGTCTATCTAGGCGGCTCTCTCTCTATATATATATATGAACTACTCACTTTAAATGATTGCATTATTTGGGTGATGTGACCACGGCGTGTTGACGCGATAGAGGCTGCCTGGAGAGCGGCGAGGCTACTAATGTCGGAGGTAGCGCTTGAAGGAACGTAAAGGATCCGTAGACCGAGATTTAAGACGCGATTAGCACCTAACAGGGCGAGAAAAGCCAACCATGACAGACCGGGTCTCACACCACTGGGGCTGGTGACCATACTGTTCCACCAGGCAGGGCGCCGGATGAGCGCATTGGTAAGGTTCTGACTCTCTGTACCCTCCTTCTATATGTACAGGACCGGATTTAAGGCTAAATTTCACTTCCCGGGTCTATACCCACCCACGCACCTTCTAAACCCCCCCCCACCCACCCACCCAGAGGTTAAAGGGATAATTGTTGTTGTTTATTTATTTCTTTTGAGTAAGATTCTGTGAATGTATTATCAATGTTAATACCCTTATCTGCAATAGATAACAAATAGATGTTACAATTTCATATGGTAGTGAGCTTGTGTATATACATCATCAGGGTCTTGGCTAACAGAACTCTGTTTAATTAGCTGATTTTCATGATCCAAAACAACCAAAACTAAGATTGGTATACTTGGGATGAGACTGGAAAAACATGTTATACTGGCAGATATCAACTGACAAAGATATGTTTAAGTTTGTTTTCTTTTCTTTCTTCTTTCTTTGGCGAACAACAGCAGTTTCCATCCATCCATCCATCCATCCATTTTCTTACACCCTTGTCCCTAGTGGGGTCGGGAGGTGCTGGTGCCTATCTCCAGCTAACGTTCTGTGCGAGAGCAGCAGTATCATTATTTTTACATTTAGGTTGCCATTGAACAAATGACTCCATATTGCAAAATTCAGAAGTTTTCTGACTGATCCTCATCAGTCAGAAAACTTGATGAGGTCAACTGATATTTGTGCTTTTTGTGATGTCATTGACCGAAACACACAAAGCAGTATTAGCAGTTTTTTTGTTTTGTTTTGTTTTTGTTTGTTTACTGAAATCTGGCAGCTTTACCAACGGTTGCTTGGCAAAGATGCTTAATATCAGCTGATATGCTTTAGCATGTTCAATTTAAAGGGAAAAAAATCAGTTAAAACAAGAGATGTCTTTCACTGGTTGTGTTTCTCTATCGGTCGGAAGTGGCAGATTAGAAATATCAGAAAACGAAAAAATGGTGTCTGCAGGAAATGCCTGATTATTGCACCTATTTTTTCCCAGGTCTGGATAAATGTGGAGAAAAAAGAAAATTCAATGTTGAAAATGTTTTTTTCCCTTCCTTTTCTTGGTCTAAAAATCTAAATTTCTAAAAACATTTTAAAAGACCTAGATTGATTTCTACAAAGATAATATCCTTTATCTATGGGGTGCCAAAACAAAAACTAGTCTGTAATTATAATATTGGGCCTCTAGAGCCACTAAGCTGACGGGACATTTGTTTTGCATCTGGACCCTCTTAGATTATCGTTTTAAATTGGATTTTTGGTTCTGTGCCAGACAAAGCATTATCCATAATGGTTTGATTCAAGACGCATTTTTATTAATGCATGTAAATCCAGACAACATTTCTGTAAGTATTACAAATGAAGAAAGAAAGACATGTCACTTGATTTGGTCAACTGGTCAAAATGAAAAAGCAGACCAGTGAAATTACTGGTTTACCAGCCTGCTAAACCAGTAACCACCTCAACATTGTGCTTTTTAATAAAACAAAAGATGTTTTGTACTCAACTGAGTAGAATTTTAAAAAAGCAATGAAAACATTTGAAATATGATTTCCACATTGTTCACCCACTTGACTTCTTGGAGACCCTAACCTATAATGTAAAATGCTGCCATTGTTTTCTCTACTACTTGACAACATATAGCTGGCTAAGGCTAAATCTCATATCCCATTTAAAGTGGACTTACAATTTTTTCTGGACATTTGCATGTCAGTCTCATCTCTGCAGCAGCTTTACTTCCATTCCCTTCGACTTGTTTCTCGCAGAAATGCAAGTTCCTCAGAAGGGCTTTATGATTCCACATCCCATCAGCACTTTTCAGATGGACTCTAAGATGCTGAGTCACATTGCTTTCCCACAACAAACATGTTTCCCGCACTTCCTTTTGCATTAAGCAGCTGCGTGGTCTTGTGGGCCTAACGTATTATAAGTTTATTATGATAAGCATAACGGCAAGCACTTCTATGTTTCCCCTCGTCCGTTCGGTCTTGCATGAGAAGCAGAGCGGATTCCGTCCTCTTGGTCTACACCGGCATTTAGAAAGCTTTATAATTAATTAGTTTGCAGAGCAGCTCATAATGTGCTCACAGAGGAATGTGTTGTTAATTTGTCTTTGCCCCGAGAGAAATTTGGGTGTGCTTTGCTTTTTATTAGGTATTAAAAGTAGTGAGACATTCTGATGAAGGTGCGCTGCTTTGGAGGGGAGAAAAAAAGAAATATTGGAACAATCAAAGGCTCTGGTTTGGTGGAGATTTGTGAATGGTTGTAAACAACAGGGACATTTTCATTAGTTGCGCACCAGTCAGTCAGCTGGTGCAACACAGACAAGGTCAGACAACAGCTCCAGACTCACCTGTTCGTGCCACAGTTTGCTGTGCATTAACATTTCTCCGTCGCTCTCACCCAGCGCTCATAACACTCTGTTTAGTCCCTGTGCTGCTGTGCAGATGTAGCAGTAGGCAGTGGAGCGGTGTTCCGACATGTTAAGCCACAAAGACCCCTCCCTTACGATGCGTGTTTGTGTCAAATGTTGCACAAGGCCATTCCGAGCAATCTGCTATGCATTTAGAAACAGAGTAACATAAATCTAATTACAGTATTCATAAGCAAAGTTCAGCAATAGTTCTTCTGCCATCTATATGAGGACTGAAGAAGAGTGAAAACTGATCGTCTCAGAGGAGACCTTCTGGATCTAACAGAAAAAGCTGTAAAAGACTTAGCTTTGGCATGAAAACAAAGGAAAATGTGGAGGAATTTCTGAAATGGCTGAGATAATTACAGATGTGAGTCCTTAAATTATATACCATATAGAACTGACTGTTTGTGCTAGTAGCCAGCCTGCACTCAGCTGCTTAACAGACGTGGCTTATAGCTTGCAAACTGTAATGTTAAAAGCATATCGGCTTAATGAGAGTGATGGGTGGTGCTCTTTCAGTTTCCTCATCTTGACTGTCCCTGTTCTTATGACCAGGATTTTCCAAATAGCTGGGTTTGTACTTCGCTTCAGAGGGAAAAACAATTAGAATGGGTTTCTAGACTTCATACAGCTGGAGAAAAGAGTCTTAAATAAAAAAAAAACATATGAAATGTGGAAATGAAACTGAAGTTGATGCAAAACAATTAATATAATTAAAGAAATATAAAAAAACTAATGAAAATCCAACTCAATCAATTACCAATAAAATGCTGAATAAGAGGGTAACATGGTTCTGTCAATAACAACATAGTTTTACCAAATTCTGTTCTGAAACATTAAGCACTTTTTTCAGTTGGATTCAGTATCACAGTATATATATAAAGTATATGTACATAGGATAACATGACATAAAGTTTTATATGTAAATAAATTAGCTGTCAAAGCTTCCTGCAATAAACAGCAACATGTTTCCACACACAGCCACTCTGTTCAGAATATCTGGCATAAGTAGTACATGGGCTCAGCTGTTGGTACAATAAGACAACCGGCCGTAAAACTGCAGGAGGAAGGAAGTTCCTGCAAGTCAGGAAGTGCTTTGTGGTTGCCTGTCAAAAACCACAACACTTCTGTGACTAATCCAAACTTCCCTGTATTCTCCTTTTATGTTTTTCCTCCCTTTCCTTTTTCTATGTACACTCTTTTAGGCATTTCATCCTCAATCTCCTTTCTTTTTTTATCTTACAGGATTATCGAGAGGATGGCATGGACCTGGGGAGCGACGCATCCAGTCGCTCCAGCTCAGAGTCCAACTCCAACAAGGTTACACCCTGCTCTCCTTCTCTTGACCTTGCCAATCTGGAGGACTACAAATCCTCCCCGTCCCCAGATCTGGGCACTCTAGATGACTACGAGGAGGATGAGGACTACCAGGAGTACAAGAAGAAAGTGATGGAGGAGTGGGAGAGTGAGTATGGCGAGGAATACACCTCCCCGCAGCCCCCTGGTCAAGACGAAAGCAAAGAGAGCGCCGTGAACGGTAGCAGTCTAAAAGAAGGCTACAGGAAGTCGGCGAATGCTCGCAGCCTCGCTGAAGAATTCCAGGATGTGAAGACGGTCCCGCCCCTGCCGGCCCCCGCAGGACGCACCGCCACCTCCGTGGCAACTGTCCCTGATGAACTGAAGCAGAACGGGAATTTGATTCTGCACCAGAGCAACCAGCTCCACTCTTCCAGCACAGCTGAGGGAGGACCAGAGACTCCCAAAGCTGGCCACCGCAGCTCCGGTAAGGGCCGGGGGAGTCGCAGCAGTGGCAGGGGTGCTGGTGGTGGCGGAGGAGGAGATGGTGGAGGAGGAGGAAGTGGAGGAACTGGGGGTCCGATGCGGGAGTACAGAGAGGAGGAGGAGAGCGTAGAGGAGGAACCCCTGCCCACAATGGATTGGGCGGCCCTGGAGAGACACCTGGCCGGTCTACAGTGCAGAGAGCAAGAGAACCAAAACCTGAACCACAACCAGAACCACATGGGCAAGACCAACTACACCTCGGTGAGTGTGCACTTGACTACACATCGTTCTTGAATCTTGCTGTGCTGAGCTTCTCATGTCAAAGGTCATCTGTCATAATAAACTCTCCAGCAGCCGTAATCCTGCAGTCAGCCATGTCAGATAGACCCTGGAAACACAAGGTTAGCTCAGCTGGAGTAAGGAAGAGGGATTAGTTGGCTAATGTAGCGCTAAACTATGTGACCCATGCATCTATTACCATGACGATCAGATCAGTCTAACACAGCTGGAAGGAAGGGGAGGCTGTGAAGGAGCAGCAAACACACAGCCGACTGTTAATTCATAGTGTTGATTGGGGAAGCTTTTTGACACTTTAAGGGGGCATTCACACCAGCCTTGTTTAGTCCGCGTTAATCCAACTCTAGTTCATTTGCCTAGAAAGTGTGGTTTGTGTGAAAACAGTTAATGCTGTTTCACCTAAAAAGCTAGGTCTTGGTTTGGTTGAAATGAGCTCTGGGCGTGGTTCGAATGCATAGGTTGCAAGCAGACTGGAGACTACTCCAACGCTCCAAAAGTGGGAAGCGGACTACAGCATAGGGAAATTGGGGTAAATACAATCTAAACAAACGTGCGGGTCTAGCTCTTGAAATGGCTTGTGGCCTTCTGCCTATGACAAAGAAAATCCTAAAACCACTCAAATCTGACACCAGTTAATTTCTGTTTACATTTTGCGAAGAAGGAAGTTAGATATATGGATCAATGTCTTCTGCTTAGGAGGTTTTTGTGTCTTTTCCGTCAGCGGTCTTGGTGCAGCGCCACCACAGGCGAGGGGAGGGACAGGTTCTTCTAAGGGTTGGATCATTTGACACAGCACAATGTGGAAAACGAACCTGCTGCAAATGGAACAAATGTTGCAATTTCGCTTTCTAATCGAACCGAATCTAGCAGATTATCACGTGTGAAAAAATAAGTCACATACATTATCAGTCATTTTGGGTCTGAAATTTTAAAAAAATCTAAGATCAGAGTTGTAAATACAAAGAACCCCAGCTCATAATTCTTAATATTTCATAGCTGATGACGGTCTTACTCTAGAGTTTGGTTGCTGACCAACTAGAATTGATGTCGAACAAAATTTCTAGAGATGGGAACGTTCTTTGTTGTTGCCATGTGGCGCTTCCACCAGAAGAGGTCAGTGTTGCATCAACGTTGAGCATCTCCTGGCACGTGGACGCATTCCCATCAGCTCCAGCATGAAAGCTGGATATTTATTACCATGGCAGCTTGAATCATAACTCTGACTCACTCCCATAGTTTAAGTGTTGGTCTGAGGGTCCAAAAGGGTGTAACCTTAAAATGTGCAGTGGAAAATTGAACCAACAGCAGGTAAATGTTTGCTTGAAAAACACAGAATGATGCTTCCCCCCCAACACCTCTTCCTCTGTTGATATGCGAGCACCAAGACCTTTTCCTCAGTGCACACACACAATGGCTGTGACCCGAGCTATTGTGGCTGTGTTGTGTGTGTTGTTTGTCTGTCCTGGAGTCCCGAAGCCCTCCTCTCTCCTCCTCCTCCTCCCTTTGTCTCCTTGAGGCACGTCAGGAATGCAGCGGAAGATGTGGGAGATGAAAGAAAGGAAGGAGGGGAGGGAAAGGACAGGAACGAGGAGCGAGCAGTTCAGGGCAGCATGGCTCGTGTGTTTGTGTCAGCTCATTACCTGCTGTCCATCTAAAACAAGAAGACCACCCCCTGCTGTGCTTTAGACGGGGGGAGTCTGCCCTCCCTTCCTTCAGGCATACAAATGATACAAATGACCTCGCTGGAAGAAAACTTAGAACCATATGGATCGAAGACTGTGGCATCAGATTCAGAGAGATTCTTGGAGATGATTCTGGGACTAAATAAAGTTCCAAGGAAAACCATGCCAAAGTTACGTTAAGACAAAAATAATAATTTAGGGCCTATTCCCTTTAAAGATGCACTGATTGGCCGATACCAACTTCCACTTTGCTCACCTTGATTTCAATTGACTGAGATACTTTTTTTAATTTTAAGAACACATCACAAAGAGAAAGAAAATCTCCTGCAGGGTGTTGGATAGAGGTAGTAATTTTGAATGCAAAATAAAGTGGAAAAAATTACAAGATTATCCCCAAATACATGTGAAAGCTCACATTCTTAGTCTGTACTTGATTTTTTTGCAACATGATGATGTGCATTACAGGTGGTTGTTTTGTTTACGAACCAAAAAGGATGATAAGACGTAATGCTTCAACATGATAAGTATATTGGTTTAAGATTTGTGTTAGAACTGTTTATTTGGAAGAAATAGAAGTCTCAGTGCTTTGTTTGGGATCCAAACTGGACCTAGTTTTAGAACCACTAAGGGTGTAGAGGTGAAAATAAAGCCTTAATTGGTCCTTCAGATGAAAGTATTATACAAAAGCAAACAGTGAAGCAAATCTTGATCATGTTTATTCTCATTAAGAGACGTAAAACAAGGCACAGACTGTATACAGAGATGGTTTGAAACATTGTGGAGTTTAGATGGAAACACGTCGCCATTTTTGTCATCTTTGTTCCTTTTGCACGAGTCTTTCTGCGCTACACTGTTCCCATGATTACTGCTGAAATTTCTCCATTTGTTGTGTTCAGACTCGACTAAAACATGGTCACAGTGAATGCAGAAGATGTACAGATGGCACCGTCCAGATGCCTTCAGCTATTTAATGTTGGGGATAATTAGGCCTTCAATATAAATCATTACATAAAAGACGGCTTTTTCAGAAGCTCTGCTTTTTATCTGCTGGATAACAAAAAAAAAAAAATCCATGATTAACTTTATTCCTTTTACTATTCGCAACCTGTAAAATAGAAATCTACTCATCTTCTTTGTCATGGTCCAAATTAGTACCTGATTTTTTTTAAGGTATGACCTGAAATGCATTTTCAGTTGTTTCTGCGGTTATGAGACAGTCCTAAATTTGCCGGACACAGCCCAGGACATAAGTAATGGCTTTTTAAACAGTGTTAAATATTTTAGATCCACACAGGCCGGACCCACCAATGAGACACTTGAGTGTGTTCATTTGCAGACGGGCGTGTCTGTCTGAGATGTCGCAGGGGTCCACTGGGACTGAAACAGTCACGCATCAGGAGATCTTAGAAAGCATCAGCACTAAAGAGAAGCACAACACAAGGCTCCTAATCTGCAGTGATCACTGCATTGACTCTCAGAAGTAGTCGGAGCCCCTGAACTTTATCACAGTTTCTAATTTTGTTACCATTCAAAATATATATTATAAAAATAACATGTGCTGTGCATTTGTGTTCATCCCTGTACAAATGCAAGTTTGTTCAGGGCACGTGTCTGCCAGCGTAGCAGACCTGTGTGTGTCTTGTTTCATCCTGCAGGAAAGGCAGCCTACCCCTGGATTCCCATCAACTCCTGAAGAAAAGCCTCCCCTCAGCACAATGCTGCCACCACCATGCTTTAACATAGAGAGCACCACATACCATGCCTTACCAAATATTCGATTCTGCTGTCAGATTTTCAAAAGCTGGGAGATTTTTTTTTTTACCTCCCTTCTGCAGTAGCAACAGAGAATTTATTTTCTCAGTGACCATAAAAATCTTCAGTTGTTTGAATCCCATTCAGCTCTGCATAAAAGGCAGCAGGTGTGTTTGTTCAGGGTGTGGTCTCCAGCTGCTGCAGAGTCAGTGCATGCCTGCAAGCAGTACGTGTGGAGGCACGGTGACCCCACCTTTTAGCTAGTCTCTAATGGATCTGCAGAAACGTGGGCAGAGAGGTTTCCACAGGGACCACAGGCACACCCAGGGTAGCATGACCTCTCCCCCTTTAATTAAACCCAGGATAATACAATCAGAGCAATATTTTTTCTTCTTCTCCAGCCTTCAAGTTAAGAAAAACTGAGAGACGGTCTTCGTGTTCAGTATGGCTGTCAGTTCTCAAAAAGGGTATTTATTGTATATTCTCCAAGTGATATACTGCAGAGGTGTTAAAACCTGTGCCTACAGGCTACTACTTTTCTGTGTCAGAGTTCACACACCCAGACGCGCGTACACGTTTTACAAACGCCCTGTGGGCAGACTGTGGTTATAAAGATAGCGTCTCTGCTGAGACCTGCAGCACTAAATCTGCTTAAAATGTGCCAAGAAGAAAACCTCTGTCACTCAGACACGTATTTACTAAACCTGCTAGAAGGTTTACGCCGCATGCTATGTAAAGCCTCGAGGGAAATGTGCGGCTTGATGCACACAAAAGACTCATTGTTCAGTGACACACAACAAAAAGGTTTGATGAAACAGATTTCACCTTATTCCAGAGACACGATTTTGTGCTTTGGACCTCAGCTGTAAATTTCTTCTACTACCCAAAAATAACAAAAAAAAGTTTCAGATGAATGTTAGATTGGACTCTACTCTAATAGTTACATTAATACACCATAATTTAGCATCACTTTTTTGTCATATTTGGGTTTTTATTCTACTTTTTTCACATTCCTCCAAAGTTCTGCCATACTGGAGGAATTCTTTTGTTGTTTTTCAGTACATCCTTTCTATGTTTCCAGTATTTCCTTTATATTTCACATAAAACTATAAAGGCTGCAGGAAAATAAAATATGCAGACTTGGATCTGAGCTTTACTGTCTATGTGAATAATTAGGTATAACAGCTTTTTATCAGAATCCTTGTTTGAAAAAGAGAGAGAATAATTTAATAATAAAAAAAAACACATCTCTGTCAGGGTGCAATAAAAGTAGTTCACATTCTGAGTTTTACCAAGGAGATTTTTTTTTCAAATCAGTTTTGATTTGATTAGATTTCCCAAAAGCGAACATCAGTTTATACGGACGGATGTCTCAATCAGAGTGCTAGTCTTCAAACAATGCCATCTATCTGCTTGAGAACTTGAGAACTTGAAAGTGGAGTAATATTGCACGCTATATTTTATTAGTACTGTTTCAAATTTATTCAAAAAGAATGTTCCTGACACTGTAGTATCAGGTGTTTCTTCCCAATGACTGACATATTGTCCCAACTACAGTTTCCGCTAGACAGCCACAACATTTTAAAACCTCTTTTTGCCTTGGCTCTATTCTATAAAAATCTGTTTTTTACATATATGTTTAAACTGTCACCATGTCCTGACAGTGTAATATGAGCTCCTCTGCCTCCTCCCTGTGGTCCTACCGCCATCTGCAGAAATAGACTGCTTGGTCAGAAACAACCAATCAGATCCAGGAGGATGGTCTTAGCGCCGTCAATCATGCCAGTGTACACATTGCTCACATCGTCCCCCTTGCTCTCTGGTTTGCTACAGCTAGTTACCCACAATGGAGCCTGTCGTGAATGCTCAAGCTAGTTAGCTTGTCCATCAATGATGGCGGATGAGCAGTTTTCAGGTAATGGTAAGTTGTTTCTCCGCTGTTGGCATAGCTGCAGCACGTACAAGAGGGTGATTGACAGCGCTAAGACCCTGGCTGTGATTGGTTGTTTCTGGGCGGACGTGGTGCATTTCTGCAGATAGAAATAGGACCACAGAGAGGAGGCAAATAAACTGGATTTTTTTTTCACAAATCATTTGTTTCATACTGTCATAACATGGTGACAATTTGAAAAAATTACATGTAAGAAAAATATGTATTTTTATAAAAGTTACCTACTGCAGCTTTAAGGGCAAGCAAAGCGAGTGATGTAGTGATTATGTATGGTTTGTGAGATCAGCCAGCTGTAGGGTTTAGAGGTATTAACAAAACTCAGAGATCATTTTTGATAGAATGTAAGATATATTGTTCAAATCTGATATTTGCACTGGAACAACCGGATCACATTCGTCATTTCTATAAGTCTTGTCATTGCTGGTTTAAGAGAGAAAAGGTTTTTTTTGTTGTTGTTTTTTTAAAGGCTGTTATGGTGCTGCCATAGAGAGCCAACTTAATTCATAAAAGTACAAAAATGTTATGAGAACACCTCTTACAATACATGTAGCTTCATTCTTTGTTGCTAAAGATTTATAAGACTCAAAACGTAAAGCAATATTCTTCAATAAACCCATGTAAAATGTCCTCCTGCTTAATAAACTTAGCACTATGCTGTGAATGTCGTAATAAGGGCTGGGAGTGGTTTAGTGACAGCCTAACCTTGACAGTAACCCTATCTGAGCACAGTATACAGAGCAGGTCACAAAACGAACTAGACAGAGATTACAGAAAGAATCTGTAACCAAGTCTCTTTTTACCCTGTGAACATCGATATAAACACAGTTTGATTACTTAGAAACCATCGGATTTGCTATGACATACATGGCCTCGGACACAAAAGGTTCATCCATTCTCAGAACGCACATTATCTGATTAAAACAAAACCCTGAAACATTTTTAGTGCTTATTCTCTCATTTTCAGCTCTCAGCTGAGGCAAAGCAGAACTATGTAACAGCCAAGTGTTGTTTAAAATTATCATATAAACAGTCAAATAAGCCGAGAACCGATGTAAACTGTACGAGTGTGCAGTGCTCTGCTACAGAAAAGCACTTAATGGCGTCTGAAAATAAAAGCAGAGAACCTCTTTATGGGCATGTTCAGCCGCTGGACTAAATCGACAAGCCTCCGCTAACAACCTAACTACCATGTTTACCCAGAACTCGCTGTGCCACGTAAGGGAAAAGATTTCTGTCTCCAAACAGTTGGAGACAGAAAAGAATTACAGGGTTCGAAAGCCTTGAACACATGGTGGAGGAGATATGAATAGGTCCAAGCACTCAGAGTGAGGAGGTCACGAGAGAGTCGGACTGTGGGGCTTTAAAAGCAAATGTAGGTGAGAACTACAGGCTCAGAGTTGTTGCATTGGATAAACATGATGGTCTGACAATACAGAGTAACGCACAATCAAGATTTGCTTGGGCAGAGCATGAACGCCGAGAGGGCAGAGCTACACCCAGGTGTGGTGAACTCTTTCTGAGTTTTTTTTTTGTCTAATTCCACCACATATAACAAACATCACCCCACCATGTGTGTGTGAGTGTGTGATACTAGCCGAAACACGCCCGACCCGCGGCACGCCAGAACTCAAACACACATAAACTGTGTGGAGCGGTCTCAGCTCCTGTGTCTCCTGTTGCCTTAAACACACACGCTCAATCTCAGCTGTCCACATCAGATGAAAGGATAACGTTTTATCTTCTCATCTACTCTGACCCTGCTAGTGTTTACACAAGTTATCTTTTGTTTCCTATCTTTGTGTCTTTTTTTTCTGTGGAATATTTTTTTCCATCTGAGATTAACCTTGGATTCCTCACAGCAAGTTGGGCATTTAACACAGGTAAACAACCAGCTTCCTTACTAGAACGAAGATGTCAGGTCGTAAATGTTCAGACAGAGTTAGACAAGTCTTTTGGCAAAAAGCTTTACATTTATTTATAGCTCAGGGCTCTACATTCTTCTGCTGTGACATGTTGTTTCTCCAGCTTGTATGGACCTGGAATCAGACAACAGTTTTACTTCGAAAATAACTTTTTAAGCCAGCTCTTTTTCAGTCTTTTTAGTCATTTCTAAGCTCTACTTTACCATTCTGGTGAAAGGAGAATACCTTTCCAAATGCTTGTCATGTGCATTGTAGCCGGGCTTTATGAAAGTCGGGTTTTTTTCTTCCGCTGTGCAGCTGCTTTGAATATCTTCTTACCTTAAGGGGCAAAGAGTTTACGTGCTGCACCAGGCTGAGCTCAAAGAGGTAAAAAAAGAACAAAACCCCCGGCTGGTTAAAAACTGGACCTTTTGTCCAGACTGAAAAAAATTACAGATTACGACTAAATTATGCAAGCGACAACTGGAACCACAAAGTGGATTGCACTTGTATATTGTTTTTTGTGGAAGAGTAAAAACTGCAGGTGCAAAGTTTTACTACATGCTACCTTAAATGGATAAAGCTTAACCACAGTCACATGATCTCTCTTTTGCCCCCGTTGATCCAGTACACCTAGCAAGTCTGATGTGCTAAAGGGTTTGCTTAGATTAAAGTTAACAGTGTGATTAACAGTTAGATGGAGAAAGTCACAGTAATGTCACTTTGGGTGTGTTAGCTTATATTTTTATAACTCATGTCACTCAAAAAGCATTTTGTCTGTTACTGTCTTTTAAAATTAGGTTATGAGTGGTGAATTTGATTGAGAACTGTGGAAATTATAGCTTAGCATTTTCTGCCACATCATATTTAAGCTTGAATGGCTTGGATTCAGGCCATTCAAGCTTGGATCCAATAGAGTTTGTCTAATATCTAAACTTTGTTGTATACAACATAAAAAATAAATGATAAGACTTACAGTACTTCAACACTAACTTTTTTCACATTTTGTCACAATAAACCCAAAAGGGTTTTTTTTGTTTTGTATTTTTCTGTCAAGGTCTGGTAGGTTTGTTGGATATTAGTTAACATACAACACAGGTGTCAAACTCCAGTCCTCGAGGGCCGCTGTCCTGCAGTTTTTAGATGTGTCACAAGTACAAAACACTGGAATGAAATTGCTTAATTACCTCCTCCTTGTGTAGATCAGTTCTCCAGAGCCTTAATGACCTAATTATTCTATTCAGGTGTGGTGCAGCAGAGGCACATCTAAAAGTTGCAGGACACCGGCCCTTGAGGACTGGAGTTCGACACCCCTGACATACAACATAATAAAGAGCAAGGAACGCAGCAGAAATGTCAGAGGAAGACCTTTACAGTAAAGCTATAGTAAGGAGAGCATTAATCACAGAAGCAGAGGTCCATTGTAAATTTGGAGGAAAGTCTGAGATGCACAGCTGGAAAGCGAGAAAATATGACAACAGGACAATTAATAATCATGCATTCTACAGGGACTGCAAGAAATATGTTTAAAGTATTGGCATCACAAAGTAAATGCTCACAGTAGTAATCTTGCAAAGAACTGTTTTGAATGTAGTGATTGTTAGGTAACGTATTCCAAGTGTCATTTTATATTCACATGCATAATATTAATGCATAATACAGTCACACCTCACACAAATGACATGTCCAAGATGCTTATGATCACAGAGATTTATGGGAAAACAGTTGAGAAGCACGAAAACGGGGGAAAACTGACGTTTTATGCCACTGATGTCATTATCACCATATTTCCCAATTCTGTTACCATTGGATAATTATCTAATATTGTGCATCATAAATCTGGCTTTTATGGTAAGGGGGGAAATAACCTTTAAAGAAAACCATGGAAAAGTCATGTTTTCAGTTTGATGCAAGTGATGTAAGAAACCAGGTCAGAATTTTGTTGCCTAAAGCTGTAAATTCCACTGCTGGTTGTCATCGTGCAAAATGCAAAAACACTCACCTGAACCCACCCATCCTTTTGTTGAGTCACTTCTGATTCACCCTAGTTTGGGAATGAAAGACAAAATGTACAGTCAACCTTCTCTTCAGCACCTATTATATCTTTTTTTAGCATTGAAGTCAGCTTAGGCTCAACTCATTTCTACACCAGCCTGTGAACTTCACGCTTTTTCATATTTTCCCACTGTATTCTCCAGTGGTTTGGCATACTCTGTCCTTCACTACTATTCTCACTTCTGCTCCCAGCTAATTGTTTTCTTCCTCTAGCTGTCAGGAGGCATTATGCCCTAATGTTCTCACACAGCCAAAATACAGCAGGAGACCATTTTCCACATTCCGCCTGACTCCCCTTTTTTCCACCTCATGAAAACTATCAAAGCGGGGGCGCAGGCTGTGAGTGGCAGAGCGTGCTGGGGAGGAAATGGGGATTTGTGTAGCAAACGGCCTCCAATATTACAGCTCCGTGTCAGTCTGCAAACTACACAACCGGTAGCGCGCTCGCGCAAGCACACACCCTCGCTCGGGTGGCCGGCTATGTAAGCAAAAGCACAACTTGAAGATGAAGATTAAAAACAGAGGAAGAGTTTATTTCTCCACGGCTGCAAAAACAACGAGCAGGAGATAGTTTGTGTTTTCTGCGTAACGAAGGATTTTAAGCCCCATCACCTGTCCCGCTGCTGGAGGAAGGTTGGAGCCACGCTCAAACACAACCGGCCTGTGTTTGTGTGCAGACTTTGGCGCTTGTTTGGGTGGAGCTGAAACATAAAACACTGCTCCTCTCTGCTCCTAATTATAGAGTGTGTAATTGGTTGTGTGCGCATTTTGGTTGAGGTTTTAGACAAGGTCTGTTTTTATTATTCCTACAACACAAAGCATGTTTAACCTCAGAGGGAGAGTCTTTATAAGGGGAAAAAAAGGAGGATTTTTGTCACCATACCTCTGACTTTGTGTTATCTAAGCTCTAAGCCTGTTCATGTGACTCTGCGTGCGGGTGTGTGTGTGTGTGTGTGTGTGTGTGGGTGTGGGTGTGTGTGTGTGAAAGAGAGCGAAATTGTGCCAGGTCATGCAGGGAGCTTCATCTGTTGCTGGAGAGAGCCCAGCCCAGCACAGAACACTTTCATTTCCCTTACGAATAATCTGTTTATTTTGCAAGAAAAGTTGTATTTGCATTATTTGATCATTTTTCCATGGAGACAAACACATTTTAGACACCATGAAGCAGTAAAAGATACCAAACTACGTGCTAAATTGATGCCTTTTCTGTTCAACATTATTATCCAAAGTAAAGCAGCAGAAAAACATCCAAACTATGACATCAGGAGTAATTGATCATTGATTTAGCAGTGCAGCTGGCTGTTGCTTTTCATTATTGATCACAGCAGCTATATTGTATCCGCTTTGGCGTGTGTGCATCTACGAAGGGTAAATTTTATAAGTTGCATGTAGATGTGTTGTCCAATTTGACATTTTGAAAATAAATGTACTTATTGGAAACACAACAATTTCGAAAAGACGTACTTTTTTTGATAAAAGGTTTTGGCGATAGGATGAGGTTGTTTTTCCAACTGTTTCAAAATTGATTTATTTCGCAAAATTGCAATGGAAACACTTTTATCACACAAGTCATTTGCTCAACAACTTGCCACTGGCTCAAAGCGTGAAGAAGAACAGGTTTTTGAGGCCCTAATAGCCTTTATTTAGGACAGAAAATACACAGAGAGAGATGGGGGAAAGGTTGGGGTTGGTTGCGTTGAGAACTAACAGCCTCTGTAAATGGGCTACATGCTCTGCCAATACACCACACACCACTTCTCCATTGGTAGCTGTTTTAATTTAGGTAGAAAACCTTACTCATACATTTCAAGCATCAACTACACTCAGTAGCAGTTGTCAAGTGCTTATTGCACAGACTATTATGCCTCCTGTTTTCCTGCTCCTTTTAGCGTGGCACTGGGAGCTTAACAAGCTCATAATAGCGGGTTAATTAGTGAGGTAGAGCCTGCAGTTGGCTGCCTGGCAGACATTCACCGTGTAGACTTCCTACTGTACTGTAAAAGCAGAATGACAGTACGGTTGTCACCTAATTATAGAGTCCCATCCCATCCTAACCCCACACCCTCACCTCCACTTCTTCACACTTAAAGGAGGAAGTGGTTAAAATATTCCACTGAGAAAAGGGACACTCTTTCAGGAGGCATGATCGATTCTCATTCATCTTTGTCAAGGAACAACTAAATTTCAATACCAAATGTAATCTATTACATTACTAGTCTTTGTGATTGATTCCAATATTTAAAATAATCCATGACCAATAAACTAACAACAAACAAAACAAAATACTTGGTGTAGAGTCGCTCTTTAAATAAGTATACCGATTACTTTTCTGACTGCAAATGCACTTGTGACAAATCCTTTTACATGTACATCTATCTAGAAGTGGAATAAACATTTATGATGACAAGTTAAGGAAAGAAACTCTTTGATTATGTTTCCAAAAGAAATTTGATAGCTTATTGTTCATTTTATTTATTTTTTATTTTTTTGTTTTGTTTTGTTGTTTTTTTAAATCCGGCGACACCAGCCCACTCAGCATCGAAGGCCTATCTGATATTAAATATTAACATCTGATCAGACAATAATATTTAGTGTTGATTAATTGCTTAATTAATTGTCCGTAAGCAAAGTACCACATAAATGATGACGGTCCTTCTTAAATGTCCATATTCTGCGAACTACAGACCCGCTGGGTCCTGATGGCTGGTTCCTTGTGTCATGTTGAGATGTTGTGATGGCAGACCCAATTGCAGCAGGCAGAGGCGTCAAGTTGAATCGTAGATTTAATAAAAAATATGATCAAAAACGCACAAAAGCCACATGAACACAGGGAGAACAGTATCATTATAAGCATTCAGTGATTCTTGGTTAACATTAGTGGGGAAATTTTTATGTGATTTTTAATAAACACTTACGTTGAGAAATTATTGGGAACAAAAGTGCTCTTCTTTTTGATTTGTTTTTAGCATTTAGAACCGTTGTGTCTGAGTGGTAGCTTGTTCATAACCCCTTTGTGTTAGGTTTGAAGAATCTGAGCACCCATAAAAAGAAGAAAGAGACAAGTGAGTTTAAGATTTACTTGCAAGGAGAACAGACAGGAGCATGCTTCAATTGCAACCTCCTACCCGCTCTAAAACAGCTCCTGTCTGACCCTTTCTTTTTATTTCCTTACGGCGGTCCTAGTTACATAGCCTATTTGATTATCTTGAGTCAATCACATAGAGTAGCTGTTTCTTCTGTTCTCTTGAATCACAGGTATGTTGCACCCACAAGCTGCCGTCATGTAGAGTGCAATGTTCAGAGTTCTTGTTTACTTCCTTCTGTAGAAATGATGCAGGAACTGATGATCCCACAGAACAATGAGGTGTCTTGCGCTTCCGTGGTCTCATGTACAGTTCCTCTGTCTCTGGTGAATAAACTTCGACCCTTAATCATCCATTGTTTATTCTACCACGTCAGTTATCACTCTTGCTGCAGACCATCTAGCATCTGCTCCCAATTTTAGAATACTTGTTGCTTCCTGTAAAACATCACTCCAAGAAACACATACTTAAAGAAAGAACAGAAATCTCTCCATTCTTAAAGATAATAATGAGTATATAAAAGAAAAAGATATTTACAAACTTAACACTTTGTCTTTGCTCCAGTGGTACTGGTGGTCAGTTTATTATTTTCTTAGCCGGAAAACAAATAGTGTGTTGTGAGGTCTTTGAAAATGTAAACCAAATGTTAAAACAGTCTGGTGGATCCAACATGCTGAGTCCTCCCATCACCAACTGCAGACATGAAGCCTTCATTAGAGCAGCCTCTGGTGGCTGATGACAGAAGTTAACGCACGCACACACGCACGCCTCCACACACACACACACACACACACACACACACACACCCCTCCTGGCCTTCCATATCCTATCCTCCCTGTCAGAGCGAGCTCATTACCGCTAGAATCTGGCCCTCACACTGAGCCAACCTGCTTTGCTATGCAGTGTTTTTTTACACTGGCACCAAATGTCAACTTGCTAAAAGCATCTGCGCGTTCTCCTTCCCCGCTGAGGAGGGCGGGGCAGGAGAACGGGAGGGGGAAGATGGAAAGAAGTGGTAAAAAAAGAAAGCAAGTGTCGCTACGCTAAAACGCTGAACCAAATATAATAAAGGGGGGAAAAAAACAAACGAAGTACAGGGATTTTCCATAAAAAGTTGAACGTATTGCATTCTTTACCATCTGCAGCATTACTTCTGTCTGCATCCCACCAGTTACAGTGGAATGAATCACCATGTTTTCCACTTGTAATTATGCATTAGTTATTTCTGCCTCACTCCATGGATACAGCCTCATTTCTGCTGCACTGAGAACAGTAAAAAAAATGAAGTAGAGGCAACATTTTGCATACAGATTAGGGACACAAACCATTTACAATTGATTGTAACGGTTTGTTAGAATAAAATTATTTGAAATCGATTAAATCTGCAGTATGTAGCTCTTTCCATATTTGTCACATTACATTATGAGACAGGTAATCTGTGCAACTATTGCCATCTGAAGAATTGCACCTTTCCCGGTTAAAAGCAACAAATCAGAGCCAGGAGGAGGGTCAATCAATGCTGCTCAATGTGGTATTGAAAGAGAAACAACTTATTAATTATCCGCCGTCATCGGTGGGTATGCTAACTAGCCTTAGCTTTCTGGGCAGGCTATGTTGTGGTGAAATACAGTGGTGAGAGGGTGAGCACGAGAGTGATTGACAGCGCAAAAACCCACAGACAGTACTTCTCTATGAATATCTCTCTGTTCATGGGGATTAAGTGTTTCACATATTTTATTCTTTTCATATTTTATTTTTCTATTAAGAGGATTCTGTTTTGTTATATTTTATAACTATATCTAAGTTTAATAATGTAGTAAAACCACGAATTTCTGTTCATTCAGTCAAAATTTTATATGGCTGACACAAAATACTGTAAAAGTTTAATTATGTCTTTTTTAAATTCAGCATATTATGAAAGATTTTGCCTTTTATGTTATGGAAAGATGGTCGGCCCTGTTGACACAAGAGAAAACTCAGGTTTTTAAGAAAATGAACGCGTATCTGTTAGTGGTTAGTCGATGGATAAGATCAACCAACTTCAGATGAACTCATTAATCTGTAGCTTTCATCTCTAATGTAGACGCTTCATTTTGGAAGATGAGAGTATGTGCAGAGTTCTTGCAGCTTTTCACCGACCAGACAGCGAACTCATCACAGGGTCGGTGTGTGGGAGGCTTTGACTGCTGCCGTCTGCTGTCTCCCACTAATAATAGTTTTTATATGTCAGCTTTGTGCAAGTTTGGGCCACTTACATAATCAATGTTTTTAAAACTGTATTTCTTTTGCTCTTGAATCTTATTTGATGGCCTTCAAAGGGATTTGTAGACATGATGTGTGAACAGCCCAGAGCTCTTGCTGTTGTTTTATCCTCATTTGGTGTAAATTAAATAATGCTGTGTATCGGTCTCCACCTGTGCTTTGACTCAGATTATAACCCTGACAACCATGTGAAGGTCAGAACTGGGGCTGGGGGAGGAGAGGAGATGAGGTTAGAGATGTCTTTGGACTGACTGCTGCTATGGTGACAGAGGAGCAAGGAAAGGCTGCCTTGACTTAATTTATCTGAGCAGATCAAAGTTTTTCACTCCTCACCATGTGTTTGTATTCAGAAGAGAGAAGCAGCAGGCTTTTTTTTCTGAGCCTGCAGTTTTGAACTCATGGCTTCTGAAGTGAGAACGTCACATTCAAGTGTGTTAGGTTTCATTTTAGTCTTCAGCATTCATAAAAATGGACGAGGCTCTGTTTAAAAACAAACTGCTTTCAACTGGTTGATTTAGGAAAGCCTGGCTTAGACTGTGAACTCAGAGACAGCAGAGAAACCAAATGTTGTGTGATTACATTTGCCACCAGATTGCTGTTCTTGTGATCAAATCTTTGTTGATGCACCGTGGCAGCTTTTGATCTCTGATTTTTGTTAAGCCTGGTGAAGTATATTATGAGAACAGAATTGAAAATATTTTCCCAGTTTTCTTGCCGTGAGGAGTCATTACTTATTTACATTAGGAGCTGAAACAGGTGGTGTAATAGTGCAAGTGTGAAAGAGCAGTTCCTGTAATACAGACAAAAAAAAGTCCCTCTAGGATGTTGCAATGTTTGGTTATAATTGTTGCAGCCTAAAATTACTGATTTTACAACCCCTTTTTCAAAAATGTGCAGTTAAAATGAAAAAAATAAATAACTTTATTTTTGCTGCAACATGATCTTACAAGAAAGTTGCACACAACCTTCCCAAAGAAGGGCAGGATTTTAACATAGTTAATATTAAAAGTGCAAATATTATCCTACTTGAAGTAGCACCCTTCATTCAAATCAAATCCCGTCCTGAGAAGTTGTCAGAGTTCAAAACAAGAATCCCATATTGGTCATTTAAGTTAGCCTGACCTATGTAAACAGTATAAACAAATCCGACAGAACATCTCAAAATGTTTTTTTGCAAAAACAATTTAAAAATCCCAAATGTTATCGTTTAGCATCACACATGCTTTCATCTTCCAGGTTTGGCTTTCAAGAGATGTCGTGAAGCAGGACGTTAAATCAGAAAGAGAAATACAAAACGCAAAGCTGATTGGTCAGTTTTGCGTAAAAGTTGCAATGATGGGAGAAAATTTTCAAGTCTGTGCAACATTTGCGAATGATGAGTGAATTTGCTGTAATAGTTGAGATCACAACTTCTTTAAAGCCCTTCAAAATGACTGAGTTGACATTTTAAACTGTCTTTAGCATCTTATAGTAGTGATTAGCCTTGTTAGCTTTCCTAACATGACTGAGACATCTGTGTTTGTGTGCTCCCCAGAAGTGCTCAGATTTGCTTAATAAATACAACTTCATTAGATACTAATCTATACAAATACCAGCATATTGTACAGACTTCTTCAAGTTTGTTTTGTTTTTTATTAAACCAAACAAAAAATAGAGGAAGAAAAGTGTGCGCTAATGAATTGGCACTATGTGGTGGTTCTTTCAATTTTTTACTCAGAAGCATCTAGGAAGAAATAGGAATGTTGGACGATCCTGCCTGTTTTACTGAATCAGCGTCGCCTCTTCTAAAGTCATGAGTTCGTATAACCATCTTCGCACATCCACTTGAAACCCAGCATCATCTACAGCAAACTGGAAAGGGTCCAGTTACTTGCTGTTCCACTTTTTTCTCTAAGCTTAAATAAGCTTACTTGTAACATTGAAACAGATTAAGAAGGCTTTCGTGAGGCCGAGTTGGTATCTTTTAACACAGATGATTATATCCTCCGGTGTCAGAAGATGGGCAGCGCTCCAGTCTGTCCCAGCTGGCAGCCGAGCTGAAGGCTAAGCCGGGGCCAACGGTGCACAGGCCTGAGCCGAGAGAGATCAGAGAGCGAGGCAGCTCATCGATCCACTTCCAGGTCATTAAACCCAAGAGTGGTCTTATTGGGAAAAGCAGCATCACCCAGGAGGGATCAATATTGGATAGAGAGGTTTGGGCCGAGAGAAAGAGACGGGGGAGAGAGCGGCGCGTATGCAACCCAGCCAATGACAAAAAGCGAAAGCTGGAAATAGATGCATGCTTAATTGCGTCAGGATGTAATACTTTTCACTTTTCATTGTCATTAATTTGAGTTTTGACGGGGGGAGAAAAACAAGGAGCATGTTAAGCATTAATTTGTCGCAGCAAATTAGATCCAGGTTGCTGATTTCCCTGCCAGTGTCACATCTACTGTTAATCTATTTACTTTAATTTTGGCCTCAAATCAGCACCGATGTCTGCTTATCGCTTCCCGCTTTGAGAGACGCCCGTACCTCCTGCAGTGCTTTGACTCATGATGAAGTAACATTGATCATTTCATCTGAACACTGTCCAATTTCTCTGGGATGAAGGGAACAGATTTGGACTCATTTAAACGTGATTTATCCAGTCGATTCCAGTTTTTGCATCATGACATGAAAGTCATCCACACCTTCCAAGAATAGTTTGCATGCGCTTCTCCAAGACAATATTATGAGAAAATGTAAATGCTAATCAGCCCTTATGAATTTTATTTTTTCAATTTTATGTTTTTTGTATTTCTGCCCAAAACAGTTTGAAAGGAAAGGGGACGTCTTTTACAGACAATGTTCTTTTTGGAACCGCCTTCGGTTATTTATTTGAATACTTTCTTTAAAGCTGATGACTGAAATTTATTTTCTATAATTTACTCACAGCTTACCGTAAGGAGATGCGGTAACGTGACATCAGTAAGTAATATCTACCAAACCAGAGGACGCTCTATTTTGGTTTCGTGAGTCAACTGTACCAAAGGGGAGTCAGAATCACAATCAATAGAAATAGAATCTTAGATCCTTTTTAAAGTACTTTATATTTTCAAATCAAAATACTCAACTACCAAAATAAATAAATTAGTAAGCAGTGGTAAAGTACATGAACATATCAAAAAAAGAAGTTGCAGGCCTGTGCTATCGATGCTATACTGGTAGTGAATTGTTTTTAAATGTCAAGAATTTCCTAACTAACTATATTGTGAAGTTTTTAATGACTAAATCTAACTGGACACTGAAAATCTCATCAATACATGTAAGCAATCTAGATGCGTCCAGGCAACCAGCTGTGGAGCCGCTTACATTTATGTACATCGGTTTTTGCCAATAATTACTGAAGTATAACATATACATTTTTCTTATCTGTTGTAAGAAATTAGCAAACTAAAACTGAAGATGATTTATAATCCTAAAAACAATCGCTGCTATCATTATTATTATTATTATTATTTAGTATTATTATTAGTCAGCCTATTGTCCTTGCTGTTCTAAGTTTTACCTTCTTGTTATCTGCTTTAAGTCTTGCTCTCTTTCTCTCTCAACATGTCTTACAATATGTATTTTTATTTTAATTGTCTTCACACATCTCACTTACTGAGAAATATGTCAATGTAACTGAAAATAGCTAACGTTGAATCTTCTTTCATCAGTAACAACATCCACACCGAACAGTGTTGCTGTTATGATCTGGTAGCACTAAGGTTATGGTAAATTTACAAACTAGTAATTATGATTTTTAAATATTTTTTTTAGTGGTCCATCACCAGCTGATTCCTGCGTGCATTTCTAGCTAGGTTATTTTTAAAGTTTTGTCTTTGAGTTAGCATTTATCTTTGCATACAGCGGTAATAATGCTTGGAGTGTTTTTTAGTACACAAACAAGGAAAACGACAACATGGATTTTTCCCAGTAATGAAAAGATGTCTGAACTGAGTAATAAATAGACGGAGAAGAGAGGAATTATCTGAGTAGTTTTAATGTGGATTATAGAGCGGCCATCTGCTGCCGAGGGATTATAGCCCTACAACAAGACACAAACAATGAAGAGAAGCTGCACAGTCAACGCATTTCCATTCATGACCTGTAATTTCAAAGTGAGATGCACAGGAAACAGAAATATACAGATGACATTACTGACGGGGAGATCTTTGTAGTTTTTAATGTATAAATACAGACATAAAGCAAAACCTGTGGCTATATATGATATCATTCGACACCTGCTTTTGATATTTTGCATTTTTACAGATTTGCTTATGAAAATGTAAACTTCTGTCGATACTTGTGTTATATTTTCATTCTAATGATGACCGGTGCAGGACTGAGGAATGAAAGTTGGTCCTCTGCCCTTCCTCGTCTCTCCTCCTCTGGCGTAGCTCCACATTAAAAGCCGGACGACATCCCAGCTCTTGCCCACGCCGCCCCCTCCGTTCCCATCTCCACGGTCCCCTCTCCCCAACCAGCCAGCTCCGCTTACACTCAGCTCAACACAACTCCTCCCTCTTTTCAGTCCAAAGCAGAGCGAAAAAAGCGAGCTCTCCCCTCTCTCTCTCTAAGCCTCTCTCCCATTCTCTCACCCCTCCTCCTCCCGTCTCTCGCGCCCCTCCTTCTTTTTCAGCGTTCGGGAAGCAGATCAAACCCTACCCTTTTTTTCCCCTTCCTCTAAAAAACAGAGCAGATAACAAGCAACGATTTAGAGCAGAGGGTGGGTGAAGACTTGCCCGACTCGCGACAGGGCACAAGCTGTGGACTTTTTTTCTTTCCACCACCCTGTTAGTTCGGATCCAGGACTCATTGGGACTTCTCCCCCCTTCCCATTGGAATACCGCTGCAGGGCTGGGAATTTTATCCTGCTACTTCCAGCTCAGCCAGCCCCGTTCTAGGATGCTGTGAAGGATGGTCCACCAGGAAAACTGTTCTTACAAGGTAGTCCTCAGAGGAAAAACTGCTGAAATGTACATAGGATTCTCTCTCTCTTTATATATATATATACATATGTATATATATATATCCTGTTGTTACTGACTCTTTTGTGCAAGTGTTAAATATTTGTACCTCAATGCATTTGTAAGCTTTGAATGCAACATTTAGACAGGGCGATTGTGTGGGAGTTTTTCTTTTGCCTTGCTTTACGTGATTGTGTTGGGAATCTGATGTCTGTCTGGTTGCTAAGAGAGCACTTGACTCATGGGAATAATGTCTTACCTCCCATTCACGTCCTCCTCCATGCAGCCTCGTCAGTCCAGGCATGATGCCTGCATGCCACTGAAACTTTCCTAGTGTGTAAAAACTCTCCATTTGCTAACATTTTTAGAAAAAAATGTAACCCCTAGTGTGGCAGGTTCACATACTTCTAAAACCAGTGAAGAAATCACGCAGTTGTTGCTTGAAAAGGCTTTCCTGATGTGCGTGTGATTCTGCGGGTACATCTTCCATCATATCTTAACAGAAAAGTGGGAGAAATAGAGCATTCTGCATCCTGGCTGAGGCTTTCCATAAAGGGAAGAAAAATCTGCATTGCAGTGGAGAAAGAGAGTAAGAACGATCAGAGAGGTGGATGAAAGGCAAGAAAATGAGCTGAATATGCCTGGGGAAGAAGTACTGAATAAGGAAGGGGGAGCTTCTTTGATGTGGGGAGAGTTTTAGAGAAACGAATGTGTGTTTGGTGTTTCATCATCATGAAACTTTGTAACGAAAAGTCTAAATTATAACTTTGAGAAGCACCGATCACCAATTTTATAGCTCTCCGTCCTGTAAAAATATATTTTTAGCCAGTTGTGATTTAAGAGCAACAATTTTTTTCCTTGATAAGACGACCATTGAACTTTTTAGCAACAAAATTCTGGGCTTTTGACACATCTGTGAGTGTCACAAAATATTACATTATTTAACATATTTTCCATTCAATACAAATACAATTTTTGTAGAACTTTAGTATATCTGTTGATCATTAAGATCATTGTAGAAGCATTAAGAATCCTTCCTTCAACTGATCATTAACTAGTTATGTTGAGAACAGAGGCGATGTCACTCTGTGTGTGTTCGAGAGAGCAGTCGCCATTATTCAGCTCCACAGTTAAATTAACAGATTTGACTAAAGGTCCAACACATCTTGATGACAGAGTTGACAGTTGCAAAAGCATGTTAGCTAATGTGCAACTGTAAAAAAAAACGTTTTAGGACCTATTTCTACCTTTCATGCTTCCTCTAACTTTATTCTTGAAAACCTGAGAAATCCTGAATATAGCTAACACTCCAGCCAGATTATTGATTGCGGAAAGTAACTTCCAGTCAGAGAGAAGTTACTAGAGTATAATTTGCATCCACTACTCAGAAATATGGTAGCTGGCAGAGATGAATATTAGCAGATTGGCAGAATGAAGTTTTAAGTTGTTTTAGACTGACTGTCTTAACGGCTGACAAATAATTTCATAGTCAGCACACAGGAGTAGGAAAATACAGCATCAATGCTTCTTTAATCCATAAATCTGCTTGTCAGGGATGTGAATCTAGACTTGTGTGTGTTGGGAAGCAGCTACAGTGCCAGTTAAGGTCTCCATGCCATGTTCTGTGGTAGATAAAGGCTCGGCAGACTGACAGAAAGATGGTGGGATCGAAGAGAAACAGAGCAGCAGATAACCAGTGGAAGCACAAACGGATAGACGGCAGATGAAACGGGCAGATAAAGCGAATAACAGGAAATTCATCCACAAACCTCAAAAGCAAAGGGAGCAAAGCAAGAAATTAAACTGATGTCCAACTCTTTGAGGGAACTACAGTGGAAGCAGATAAGGATAAAAAGATTCTGTCAACATCAGTTCGATATACGAGACTAAAAAGCTTGAAGATGTCAGAAAGAAGTCTAACAGCACTTGATGCGTGGGTGGAAGTATAAGAGAAACAGAGCTAATAAGAGAAAGCATGAGGGCGGTGACAGGAACAGAGGGTTCAGGCTCTGATAACAGCTACTCTCTGGAGACCCCTCAATTAGACCGGTATCCTGGCAACCAGGCCAGGCAGTGCCCCTCGCTTATATATAAAACACAGAGCCGCCGTGGGGACGGAAAGATGCAAAGGGCAATGACAGAATGCAGAAGAGGGAATTAGCGTAATGAAGAGCCACAATGGTCAAGACGTAATTAGATAAAGTGTTGAATGAAGGAGGTTGGCGAAGGTGTTGTAGCTGTTTTCTTCTCTGGGGGTCTCCTGGGACGGCCCACGTCTGAAGGGAGTCTCCGCTCTGAGTCTCCGTATTTATTTATTCCCGTCCTGATTTAAATAAGGTGTGGTTTCTACATTTGTTTCTCTATAGCCTTTGTTGCTTTGAAGAAAAGAGCAAAGAAAAGGCAAAATAACACACAATATTCCCCTGTTTCTACAGGCGGCTCACGGTATTTTAAGGCACTCGGTGTCTGAAAGAGTTAGTGATTATGTGACAGTTTAAGGAGGCCACTGAAGCATAGGTCTGACTCATAGTTTCTTAAAAGTATCCATCGATTTTGCTGGAATGAGTAGAAATTGGGTCATTGGGTAGCTCAGTTGGTAGAGGCTGTAGTTCTCGATGCAGTCGTCCTGAGTTCAACTTCCGATCTCAGGACATTTCCTGCTTCCCCTTCTTTCTCCTCCCTATGTCCTGTTTATTCATTGTTCAATATTGTTTAACATCTTACAGCTCCATTTTGTCACTTCTTGTAACCACAGGGTGAGTCAAGTGCAACTTTTCTTGGTATGTGTGATTGGTCCAATCTCCACTGCTTCAGGCCCAGCTTGAATTTCAGTCAGACTTGGGCCATAAATCTAAACTCTTGCCTCTAGAGCCTAAAAAAAAGTTCTAAAAATAAACTAGAAATTCATCATCAGAACATGAAAATAACAGATCTACTTCACTTAATTAAGCATTTAAGTGGGCAAAAAAGTAGGTTGCTATGGCGTCTGACATCTCGGTTTATAATCTTGTTTTCTCTCTCGTGGAAAAAAAATCTCCAAGCCTCACAGAGCTGCAGCAGCGCCAGGGGTGTGAACGCTGATGGAGAGATTTACGTGTTTTCCTCACAGGCTGGTGCGGTCCTGACAACACGCAGGGTCCGTAGGCACTCTGAGGAAACGCTGAGTCGTGCATGTCATTGGGTCTTTCTCTGTTGTTATGTTTTGTTTATGTTGACAAACTCATACAGTGTGATGGACAGGGCTGAGAGAGTTTTCCAGTGTAAGTCTATATGAGGTTTAGCCTAACGAATAACAAACTAAGAGAAGCAGAAGATGCAGTATGTTCTACTGGAAGATCACGTTTGAAGAACAGAGCACGTTTATATGCTTAAAGACTTTTAAGCATATAAACGATTTGTAGGTAAAGTTTGTTATATATCTTACCTTTGGGTGACTTTATGTCGAATATTGCTCTAAAGATAGTCTTGAGCCCTATTTCACTGTGAGATTAATAATTTCTAAGTTGATTGATTTAGAGTTTTACTTAAAAGAGCAAAGCAAGAATTATTCTCAATCCTGCAAAAATAAAACGTTAAAATTGTTGTAATTATCATGTTGTCTGTAGCTTTTATTTATGCTTGCTTGAATTTTAATGCATAGTAAATAAGAATAAACAGCTGTTAAATGTAAAGTTTTTAAGTTCTTGTTGCACCAAATTTCTTTTTGCTGTTCTACTCTTCATAAAGTAACACTTGGAGTCTATACAAGGTGATATTAGCTGGTTAGCTCAGGTAGCTAGCTTGGAATTGACATCCTCACCAACAAACTGCCTGTTGTTTTAATACCGTTTCACCTTAGTAAGAGTATTGCCTTTTGACTCCATGCCAGCCGGTGTTTTACAGTCCAGATTAACGTTCAGTCGTCTTTCTTCAATCAGCTGATGCTGCATTTCATTTACCTGGGGAGTCATAATTAGAAACATGGATTTGACATCAGTCTCTCAGGTTAAAAAGTCGGAATTTCAACATGGCGATGCCTGTAGACGTTGTCTGCAGCAAAGCAGAGAAAAGTCTATTTATGAGAACAAGCTGCTTCTCAAGAGGTGAGCTCTGTCAGCATGAATCTAACCTGAAATATTTGATATAGTTCTGTTGATTTCGACTGTTGATTAGAAATTCTCCTAAACTCAATAAATTTAAACAATAAATGCTCACATTTCTTTACACTTTTTATATTTCACTCTTCAGCCATATGTCCTGTTTACATACTCAAGACTGGAAAGCATTGCTTTCTTAAAAGTCCATAGTTGTTTCTTATTTTAGTGCAGTGTGATGAAGCACTTTGTTTTACCATTCAGCATATCTTCTCTGTGCTAATATTACATAATTTGCAGGAGTCCTCTTCAAACACGGGCCTCTGTGTGAGTTACAGGCCTTCCCGATGGGCCACCTTGTGCTCCTTTCACAGCCCAATTTGTTTGAAACACGAAGCATCACCATGGAGAAATTCTCGCCAGACTGCTTGGACAGCAGCCCCAGTTCTCTTCCTTCTCCTGCTACACGAAGAAGAAGCATTCAAGAGTCTCTGCTTTTCCTTTCGTACATTTGAGTCAGGCATATAGACACTCAGAAGCAGAATGCCGACAGCTAGCAGCTTGCATGCAAACACAGAGGTACAGGTTGGGTGTGATTTGACTGATATCCTCCCATTGTTACAGCTAACCTTCAGCTCTGCTTTAGAAAATGTGTCAGAAAGGAAAACCAAAATATCCTCATTCTGGAAGCTAATCTCGTTCTCTCAAATATAGCTGCAGACAAACACAAAGGCGCACTAATAACGCCACCAGCCTTGGATCGGAGGCGTACAGGAGGTGCCAGGAACCGTCTCCCACAGTCACCCTCCTGTTCACTTGGAACAATAAGCCATTCTGTTTGCGAACTTACTTTGATTCTCCCTCTCTCTCAGCTGACCCAACAGTCAGGCCGTCATGGAAACGTGGCCTTGACTTACGGTCCTGTTAAGACTCGTGTCCGGTCGGTATCTGCTTGAAGATTCCCGTCACACCCCGCTGACGCGTGTGCACGGAGAACTTCTTCCTTTCGAGCCTCCTTTGTATCAGTGGTGACTTCATCTTCACCATGAAGTCAGCCTCAGTAATGAAGCAGAAAATCGGGTGGGGATGATTCTGCCCCACCCAGGCAGCTCCCGCTCGCAGAAAACACTGATTTCATGGGTGTGTGTGCTTGTGTGTCATCTGGATCATCAGTTTTCTGGGGTAAATTCAGACAGCAGGGAGACTTTTAACCAGATTCTACCCATTGTCCCAGGAAGTCGGCATTTAATTACATATTTACACTTTTATACTTTTTGTTTTTTTAGGGAGGGGGGTTTTCGACATTTACAGGCAAATGCTTCCCCTGGATTTCTTATGCTTTGAGTCCCCCTTTCTCAAATATTAGTCATCCATTCCTCTCGGAAAGAAAAATACTAAAGTGAGTCATGTTTGTCTATTTCAGTGGCAGCTTTTTTCATTCTTTTCTCTGTCTTATCCCTCCTTTTGCCCCACTTTTTTTCTTTTCTTGCTGGTTCATTTCTTATCCAAGATCACTATGAGAGACCCATGAGGGACCCTACTTTTCACTATTAATGAAAGCGTGGCAGCTAGATGTGGAAAATGTGAATTAATAAAAGCATTGCTCTGATTAAACTCGGTCACTTTGTGCATTTTGTTTGAGCCGACTGGTTAGAATAGAGAAGCACTGATGTGCGTTTTCTGAACTATTTCCAATCTCTTGATTTTCTTAAAGTCTGTCCTTCTGATATGAATTCTAGCAAACTCTTGATATCACAAGACCCATAAATAAAAGCATTCAAAATATTACTTTCTAGCCCTGTAAACTCCTACCTTAACTCTGCTGACATTTGCAAACCAGCATGATTCGTAACAGACACAGGTTGAAATGTCCACCTTCCTTTTATCTGATGAACTTGGCTTCATGTCAGCTTTCCTCTTTCTAATTAAGTAAGAAAATAAAATCTCCAGAACCTGGAGGAATTAAGGTTCTGAGACTGACGTTTCTTTTTCCATACCTGATTTTTTAGTTTGCCACAGGTACATCAAGAGTCAGAGCAGCTAAAGGTTTTCGGGTCTGCAGCTGTTGTGAGATCTTAGCTTTGATGCATTCAATGGGCAGGAAAGAATAAGATTTTTCAGGATTTGAATTCGCTCTTACTGATCAGAAGTGATACAGAGAAAATCGGTCAACTCTTGTCTCTGGATGCATCTCCACTCAGTACGGAAGACTCTGTTAGAATTTATTAAGTTTATTGGTTAAAAAAAAGGTTCGTAAGCTTCTGTTTAAAAATAAATTTTACAATCCCACATAATAAAAGTAATTAAATAGCAAAACAGAGCTAATTCTCAGCCTAATTAGGACACATTAAACATTTACATACCCTGTTTAACTGCATGTGAATTACTCCTCTTACTTTTACTTCCCCTCGATTATAGTTTCCCGTTTCCTTGTCACCCCTCCCATTTTTTTTGTCAGTGTAACCTGTTGACATAGTGTGATTTCTGAATCTGCAGCCATATGTTATCATTTTCCATCTGGGCGGCTGTGGCGAATACGTGAGTCACAGGTCGCTCACATTTTTTGCAAAGATGAGGTCAGCACACACCATGGAGAGCTCGGACTGAGAATACGTCTCTGATGCAGAGCACAACCAATCCCCTTGTGTGTGAGGGAGAAAGAGAAAGAGTGACGGGGTGGGTGGGTGTGTGTGTGCCAGACTAATGGTCCATTGAGCTCAGTCAGGGTTTATTTAGCTGGTCGGAGCTGTGGGTCTGTTGGCTTTGGAGTCCAGACGAGGCTCTATTTTTACCTCGGCAGGAAGGGAGCACACTATCCTCTCTGTTGCATGTTCACACAATTTTGCATTCATTTTGCCTCAAATATGGAGGCTTACTTGCTCTTACGGATACAAATCTTAGGAGTGCAGGTTGGCTCAGATAGCAAGAGGTTCATGTCTCAGAAAGGTTTACAGGAGACACCGGCGTGCACTTAAAAACACACGGTTGCCATCTAGAGCCCATTGCTGAAGTGTCTCTTTTTCCAGCTGCTGTCCCCAAGTCAGGGAGAAAGAGAGAGAGAGAGAGAAAAAAAAAAACACCAGTGTTTGAGTTTCTCCTCCTCTCTGTCTGTCTCTGGACTGTGAGAGGCCAGACACCGAGCAGAGGGTGGAAGGTAGGGAGGGTCCAGCGGGGCCTTACCTTCGCCTTCCCAGTCCTGCAAGAAAAGGTTGAGTGGAGCAGTCAGAGTGGAGAAAAAAGAGGAACATGTCAGAGGAGAAGGCATCAGGGAGAGGAGAAAAGTTTCTGGCTTCAGTTTTGAATCTTGTGGGATTCTAGTAGCCCACCTACTGGGCTGAAAATCTGGAGCCTGTCTGAAGAAATCCAACCTGTGTTTGGGGAGGGAAGCGCAAGAGAAGGAAGGAAGGGATGAGGTGAGGAAAGCGCTGGATAAAATGGATGGTGGAGACGATGTCATCAGTCAGGCGTCCGTCATCTACCTCAGTGACGACTACAAGGAGGTAAAGGAGCAGGTTTGCTTTGGATCGTGTTCAATAATTATGAAACAGATACTCATCAGTAACTGAAAGAATTAGGATTTATTAACAGGAATTAACCATTTTCAAACAACATTCTTAAAATTTCTAGAAGCTACTCCTAGAAACTTAGTTTTTATTTTATTTAGGAGAACTGTGTTTAGTCTTAGTGCAACTTTGAAGACACATTTACATCACAGTAGCCCACAATAAAACATAAACATCATCCCTGGATGTTTCTACAATCTCCTTTAAAGAAGCAGACGGTCTCCCAAATCTCCTTCTGCTACAGTAATGTTTGTGAATTTCACTTTTTTTATTCCTTTAGCTTTAAATACTAATGATAAAGAAGTATGGCAGTATGGTTTGTGCATAGCCAGAGCATTACTTTGTTTATTGGTGTGCTAATTGGCTATATGCTAATTATCTTCCACTGAAAGTTGCTGTAGCAGCTGAACAGAAAATCAGGAGTTCAGGTCTCAGGGATATTGATCAACATCAGTCGAAAAAGTCCCAAATCAGGACCATAGTTTAATATAATAGTTTGATCCAATCGGACAATCTCATTAACAACCTCACATTGATTGCAAGCTGTCAAAAATGTTATGCTTCCAGCTAAGAGAAAGTTGAGCATTTCTATTTATTCCCACTGCATTATGCCAGTTTTAGATTCTCATAGTGAGATAATCTTGAGTAAAAAGGGACATTTTTATGGAATTGACAGGAAGTTTCAAAACAAAAATGAGCAAAATGAGTTAATTAGTTTTATTTCATCTAGTCCTAAAAGGACTTTGAACCACAGGAAAAGCATTGTTGTTGTTCTTTAACCACAGGTTTTTAAACCTTGGTGGAATATCTGTGTCATCCAGAGATCATAGTTTGTTTTTGTAATTATTAAACTTCAAAAATCTGACAGTGGTTTTGGCTTTCAATTTTTTATGCTAAACTTAACTATCAAGGTCATCTTCAAATTGAATGCTTTAATGGTTTATTGTGTTTTGTGTTTTACAAAAAATTTATTTTCTGCTGTGCTTGTGCTTCTTGCCCCCATACAAACTGTTTTTGATGTGGAAAAACTGAGCTTTACAAATAGTCGGTTTGTGCCTTATCAGTGTTTATTGAAAATACAACGATTTTTAGAAATAATGATGCCGATCACACATTGTTTTCTTCGTATTTGGCTCTGTCCCGACTCTGATTGCAAGCTGAAAACGTTTGTGGTTGAAAGCAAATTGGGAAGCATTAGTCAGGCTCAAAACCATCCTCGAGATCACTTCGTTTTGTTTTGATGTTGTTATAGACGTCACTATCGCCACCTATTGGCACAGCATTGGACGTTTTTGATTGGAATCTTATAGATTATCACAAGAATTTGACGACGTGTCGGATCAGAAGCATGCTGAACTCTAACAGTTGCAGACTGGAGTTGGACTCTCCTGCTATTGGTGACAGTCACAGAATATTTGACAAAATTATAAAAAATATATCACGAGTAGTGCAGCCAAGACTAAAATATGGGCATTAACGAGTTTGCATATTTGGTCCAGCAGTATGACACAACCCTGTGAGTAACCGGGCTTTTATTCCTTAATCTCCCCTTTTCTTAGGAGAAACAAAACAGCATTCCTTTGCTCAGTCTTTCCCTTGAACTGTCTCATGGATGGAAACCCCACATGTGACTCACAGACCCATTGTCATGTCTAGACCCGGTCCATGCTTCTTTTCTGCTAACATCCCTACCCCCACTGCCCCCCGCCACCATTTAGGGAGTTGTTCTTTTCCGAGCTGAGTGACAGGAGCAGTCTTGCACTGACCTGCAGCTGAACTGGAAGAGGGGGCCAAAGGTTGGGTCCCTTATCTGGGATGGAATGCTGTGCAGCCTAGAAAGACAGGTCTCAGATAACAAGAGGAGGGAGAGACGCACACAGATAGGCTGAGCAGAAGTGCTGGCGCCGCCACTTTAAGTGTGTATTGTTTTATGAATACTGTTTGGTAATTACCCTTTTAAAAAAATGCTGTGAGTGAGAAAACGCGTTGAATTATTCATTACGTTTTTCACAGTTTGTTTTGAAATGTTGATATGACACCTTGAGTGTGTTTAAGGCTGTACGGGGAACTGAACCACACCTGCTGCAGGCTCCTCCTGTTTTTATCAGTGTTCCTAAGCATCTCACAAGAAGTGAGTTTTTTTTCCTTCTCTTTTAATGCTACGGTCTTGGATGATATATCCATGAATGTGTATTTCTTATTTCTTCAAATGCAGCCCCTTGAAAACATCTGTAGAACTTCCAGAATACTCCCACACAGTCATAACACTCAAACTAAAGAGATCGTGACCTCCAATCTGTAAAGCTGAGATCTCTGCAACATCTTTCCGTTACAGCTGGAGAAACATGTGAGCAAGGTATTTCTACGCCAAGACAAATACATGCGAACATTCATCATAGTGAATTCTGTCAATCACTGATTCTCAAACTTTTTTCTAAAAGTAAAAACTAAGGCTTTGAAATACCACCATATTAAAGGCATTTTTATAAATATTAATTCAACAAGACTTGTACTTTTCTTTTTATATATATATATATGTGCCTTTTAAAAACCAAACAATGCTGTTTGCTTGTATATTTGCCTTTTAAATGGTTGAAAAGTTTTGACTAAAAGCAGCACAGATTTTTGTACAACTTCTTGGGAAGCTCATACATTATAGGAAAGGTCTTGTGAGCTCCAAATACACTCTGTCAAACTATAGCACATTGTGCTTCTTTTTATACTTTAAAAGCCATTTGTGAGCTTAAATAACCTGGAATTTGTGCCGTGTGTGTGTGATTGTGTGGTAACGGTGGGCTCTTGTCCTGGGAGTCCACTGTTAGAGTTAGATCTCAGCTGCTGAAAAGCCCCCATTGTGCAGGAAACAGGAAGAGTGTTTTGTAAGGAATGTTATGAAAAATATAAAAAGAAGTCAAGTGAAAATGTGTCAATGAAGAATTTGGAAATTGCAAGAAGAAAATAAGAAACGGAGAGAAATTTTTACATACCCAGATACAATTAACCTGAGTTAATAATCTGATGATCAAGGATTGTAAATCTAGTAGTTTTTGTGCACTGAAGGAGGCTGCTCTTCTTTTTGGGGGAAGGGCACAAATGTTTCAATTCATCCCACATTTTAAATACAGCTTTTGAGAGAAGATTCGACGGCCTTAAATCGAGCACCGTGTCATCCAGCGCCAAGCCTGAATCAACCTCCGGGCCTGTGGCTGGATGTTTGAGGGGAGGGGAAACTGTCTTTGTCAGTGAGGTTTTTTTTCAGCAGAGGAAATTGCTTCGTGAACTTGAGGAAAAACACAAATTAGCCCACTTTTGTTCCTCGCAATCTAATTTGGATGGCTGTGGTGCCAGAGGCCGGGAAGCCAGGGGAGGCGGTTAGGGTTGTCACTCATTCTTTCTCGCATTCTCGTCTCCCATGTGCATCTTGAAAATGTAAATATAATGGATCACACGAATTTTCCAAGCAACTGAAAACACCCTTTGGAATCATTTATGCTCAAACTGGATAATGAGGCTTTTTTTTATTTATTTATTAATTTATTTTCAATGAAAAGTGTTCACTTTTTTCTGACTGTTCACATTTAAACCCAAAGTCAAACCCGGAGAACATTATTTAAAATGTATTTGTTGCCATTTTTGTTTCTGGAGGGGAAGGGAACTGCATTGGTCATTTGATAGTGAAGGATTGTGGGGTATTTAACTGAAGCAGTGAAGCAATGTCAACAGGGTGGTCATTGTATAATGTTGAAAGGGTAGGAATTTAATTACAGTGAAACCTCGTTTTCCGCGGGGGTTACGTTCCAAAAAGAACCAGTGATAGGCAAAATCCGCGAAGTAGTAACCTTTATTTTTTTACAATTATTATACAATGAAATACTCCATAAAACATTGAAACCAAAGAACAAAACCTTTTTACAGGCCCAAACATTTGTTTAACAAATAAAAGTACTGTATAAACGTTATTTTTTATTTTTTTTATTTTTTACAAATAACTACTGTACTGTAAAATAATAATTTTAATCATCAATATGAACTGAGGGCTTCAAATTGCGGAGATCAGCACCACCCCACCGCGACCCGAGTCATTGGATTAGAACAGGAGAAAATGAAAAATGATTTTGAAAAAAAAATACAAAGTGCAGTAGGACAAATAGTGACTCACCTGTATTTCACTGCTCCTCCTGATTCCCCTCTGTGGCGTTTTTTTCTTCTAAAGCCCGCGGTGCAGGTGTGTTTTTTTTGAGAAAAGAACATAGTTATCGGTTGTTGTCGCTCTTTTTTCTTCTGGGCAAAAAGATTCTTATAAACCGACATGCCACCATCGATTATGTTAAATATGGCAAGTTGTTTTACGTACATGTACATATTAAACCACAACGTTATTGGCACACAGGTAGAGAAGAAGTGGAGAGACTGTTTAGCCAATCAGAATGCAGAACACAATGCACGATGTAAATCCGTGAAGCAGCGAGACCGTGGAAGGTGAACCGCGATATAGCGAGTGTTTACTGTATACAACACATGTAAATACTTGTTATCGGCAATTACAGCAACATTAATATCTGTTATTCATATCGGTTAAAATTTTCGTATTTATACTGAATCCCTAGTTTAAACTAATTTTTTTTTTTATTTCATGCCAAACCTATTAGCGTAAAGGGTTGTTTGTAAGGTTTTAATCAAGCCAGGCTTCATTTTAGTCCTTTCTCTACCCTCATTTATGAACGTAACGGAAAGCCAAGAAAGACTGAGCGAATGTTTCTCTTCCAGATTTTAGCTTTGCTCGAAGCCACTGTTCAGCACAAACACTGTTAGCTTTCCAGTTGTCGATTTGAGTTATTCCTGTGTAGAGAAGCAAGTTTGACCTCTGCTTTACCATGCAGGCCTTTGTTGGGCCTCTGAGGCAAACCACTGGTAACCTTCAAGGATGTTCATCTTCATTAGCCGGGCAATCTTTTATACGGAAACACAAAGGAGCAGCAGCAGTCAGGTCCACTCTTCGATCCAGCGGTGTGTATGTGCCGAGAGTGTGTTTTCGACTCTCTTGTGGAGTGGGATTATGGTAATTTTGTCCTTGGAGATAGAACCGCCTGACAACGCCTGCGTTCATTTGTCAGGAGAGGTAAACAATGAGGATGGAGGGAAGGAGCTGAGGGATGGAGTGGGAGAAAAGAAAAAGGTGTGATAAACAACTTGATGAGCAATGAGCAGGATGATGGTTTGATGTGGTCGTAGGCTGGTGGAGTGAGGTGGGATACAGGGGGGAGAGACTGGGCGTGATGATGAGTCAGTTTCTGAGACAACAGATGTGACTGAATCATAAAGAACTGGAAGGTGAGGAAAAGATATAAGGAACAGCTCGTAATCTTTGTCACTATGGTGATAGCATATCAGACAAACACAAGTCCTGGGTGAGGCGTGGGTTGGTTTGAGACTCTCAAACAGACATGCCGCTCATAGCTTTTCAAAAACGGCTTACATACTTAAGAGTGAACGCTGGCTCTCGTTATGTTTTCACACCATAACTATACACCTGCTGCTTTTTTTTTTGTAAAGAAGGGCTGAAAGATAGGAGCTTTCTTTCGACTATCCATCTGGCAGTGTGCTCAGCAACAGGTAGGGTAGGGTCAGCGCTGTGTTACTATGTGCTCCATACAAAACTTTTGTCACTTCCTGTTACATCTCATTAGAAATACTTCAGACCAACCAGTATTTGTGGTTTGCCGTATGTTGTTCTGATATCAACAATTAAAGTTTTGGAGAAGCTTCTTCCTTTGAAAAGTGCAAACATCGTCGTGCACGTTTAGCTCGGGCTTCACATTCGTTTCGTGCAGAGTTTGCTGAATGATCTGCACTGCTCACACACACACTTTCAGCAGAGTAGACACATCTTGGCAGCAGATTCAAGGCAGGGCAGCGGCAAATAATAATCCAAGCAGGCGGGACAGACGGCCGGTTGTGCAGTTCAGCGCCATCTTGGCTTTAGATCAACCAAAATAAATAAAAATCATGGAAATTTACATCGACTTTCAATGCCAACATTTAAGGGTGCATAATGTGCATCTTACTAAATAGAACCAGAAAATAAAAAAAAAATTTGACAAACCAATGAAGGTAACCAATCTGTTTGTACACTAAGTCCATGTTACTCTCACTCCTTTGCTGCAGTTGCAGTTGCACCTTTTTCTGTTGTGTCAGATAGATATTTATTTCAAGTTTGCTTGAAACAGGAGTTTGTTTGTTCGCTCAACCTTAATGCCAGCTTGCTTATTCGTGATCTTCTTACATCTGTTTAAGACCAAAGAACTATGCTGCTAAACACAAAACCATGGCCTTTCTGGCCATGAGAAGATTAATAACGAGGGCACAAGATTGTTTTTGACAAGATAGCAAAGTTCGTGTTAATTATTTTGTAGTTCTGGGATTTTTGCAGCTTTAATGAAGACATGAAATATTTTGCTCTGTCATATGTGGATCTAATCATGTGGGAAGCTCCTTTTTCATTGCAGTTCAGTAAAACAACAGCCCCACCTGGTGGTCCACTGAAGGAATAAAATGCACGTTCCCTTTTATTTATTTCTTCAGCTGATTTCACACTTTGTATCACTTTGACGTTGAACCCTTTACTGCGAATTAAGACAAGGCTGCTTTGCTTAATGTGCTCATAGAAGTGATTTGCTCTGGAAGAAAATACTTAAGATAACAGTGTATACATGCAGCTGGAACATATTTTAAAGTCCTGAGGATGATTCCTAAACTCTGTCTCTTTTTGGAGTTTCTCATCTTAAAACTAGATTACAAGTTGTCAGATCAATGACCTTAAATTATGCATTTTGTCCTCTTGCAGGCCCAGAAGAATGAGAGGGAGTCAATCAGGCAGAAGTTGGCTCTGGGTAGTTTCTTCGACGATGGCCCAGGCATCTACACGAGCTGCAGCAAGAGCGGCAAACCCAGCCTGTCCTCACGGTGAGACCTTTGAGGTTTTACTCTGGTCAGCGGCCATGTGATTAATTATTGAAAAACACTATGTGTTTTTATATATTTTTTTAAGAAATTACTGGCTCTGGTTTGGCAGTCGTGACTTTCAGGAACAGAATCAATCAGAAAAGGTTGACTCTAAAAGTTCAGATTTGTTGTCACACATCAGTGAGCCGACATAAGGCAGAACGTGTCGGCGTGAGTAACTCTGATCAGCCTTTGTGGTTCTCACTTCCTTGAACACACCTACTTGCACACACACACAACGCTGCCACCTCTGACACCGAGCCTTACTGGAATCCAGTCTCCAGTAAACACTCCTGTGCACGGCTTTTTCTTGCTCTTTGAATCATGTGGATTTCTCGCAACTGTTTGTTAGTGTAGACGAATAACAGGAAACTCATGACCGTACTGTAAATGACACATTATTCTGGCCTTTGAAGAAATAACAAAAATATTTGAGCCCAGAGAAGTCTAGGTAATTGAAGCTGTCCTTTGAAACAACAGTCGGCCACTCGGGTCCTGTTTTAAGCGGACCTGTATGGATCTTTACCGTGTAATCAATCGGCCCCTGCTTGTAATTACTGCAACGAATAAGCAGATTATTGATCAGCAGTGGGGCGGATCTGCGCCCTAATGATATCCTGCCCTTCCACGACACAAACAGCACCCGTCCCTCCCCACCAACACCGCCTCGCCTCTGGATGTGAGCGGATTGTATCGGACCTACTGGGGGCCTCCTGAATCGATCTGCATTGGAGACAACAAGAGGGATGATTAAAAACACAAGCCCTGTTTAATTGTAACCAGTCTGCACTATTGGTCCAGTAAAAGGAGCAGCTTCTGGGTTTTTTCTCTCTCTCTCATGTTCTGAATGCTGTTATTATTATTGGGGCAAAGAACTAGACTGAACTCATCAAACACTGTTTGTATTTCATGGGTCGTTCTCTGCTCGTCTCTCTCCTTGCGTTCCCCTGCAGGCTGCAGAGCGGCATGAACCTGCAGATCTGTTTTGTCAATGACAGCGGCAGTGACAAGGACAGCGATGCGGATGACAGCAAGACAGAGACCAGCCTGGACACACCGCTGTCCCCCATGGTATGCACATGGACTGCACACAGCACCGCGCAAAAGTCCTCCCAGCAGCCTTCCAGCATTTTCACATATTGTAATATTATCACCCTAAACATTAGTGTGTTTAAAGGATCTTTTGATAGCTTGAATGAAAAGTGTTGCATAATTGTGAAGTTAAAGAAAAATGATACATGGCTTTCAGTGGTGGGTACTCCTTTCTAAGAAGTTAGTTGTGCTAGCCTTATTCCATTAATCATAAACATTAGTTGCGCCAACATTACACCAACATGGTATTTAGCTGAAGCTAATGCTAAGGCTCCAAATTCAACCATGTTGCTACCCATCATGTCTCAGTGACCCAACATGTGCAACAATATAGTAATTTGTCCTCAAAGGAGTCAAATTTGTAATTTCACATCCACCTGTAAGGTCTGCACTTTTTGATTTTGCCTAATCGACCACGGTAGGGTTTGGTTCAGACAGACGGGAGGACATCAGTAGATTTAAAACTGTTTACTCCGTCGTTCTACAGCGATGCATTCTGGGCAGAGAATAAATATTGTTTGCTGCGCCGCATCACGAGCGGAGAACGCGAGGAATGTCTGTTGGGATTGTTGTTATAAAAGAATATTCTGGAAGGACGTGACAAACTTTATCATCAATAAATGTTTAAAAATTATATTCACTAATGAAAAGGCTATTTCTAATGGAAAAATTTGATCTTAGTGATACTTTATGTTGCCAACATTTGCATAATTTAGGTAAAATGTCAAATTCACACCTTCAAACATCTGCAACAAAAACTTGATTTCCAGATTTTAAGGTCTGTTATCCAAAAGACTCTATTCTAGTATCCTTCAAATCAACTTTAAATCCTGAAACTATTCAAATTATATCTTCCTTTCAAAAACTACAACACTGAAGCATCAATTTAATTTTCACATTATTATTTACATGTTCTGTAATTCATATATATTTTTGAATCTCTGTTAGTATTTTGTTCATTTTGTCCATGTTTCATTTTGTTTCTTCATGCCTTGTGTTTGAAATAAAGTTATTGGGAAAAACAGCAAACACCCACTTTGAAATAAGAGCGTCAATATAAACGTCTAACCAAAACTTCCACACAGATGGCAAACTTTATATGGTACTTTAGAAAATTAATTCAGGGGAAGCGAAATGCGCTAAACTTCTTTTCAAAGTTAGCAAATGGTACTGCTATTAGTGCAAGAGTGGATTAGTGGAAATGTGCTCACCACTGATGGCTGTGAAAAAGTTGAAGGTGCAATACTTTCACAACTATTGTATTCTGACGTTATTTTTCAGAGTCCAAAAATAGGATTACTGATTTGAGGTGTCATCGACAGTCTGAAAGTAGCAAAGATCAGATTGTGTGAAAAGAAACTTAGACAAAGTCAGAATGAAAGCTGTGAAATAGGCAAGATATTTACTATGAATCAGAGCTATAACGGGCACTCTGCTTGCTTCATGGTAACGCTTGCTGAAATTCTTTGTTGCTCGTTCACCAGATAAGATTTTAAAAAGGGAATTGCTTGAAAGGACCGTAAAACATGGGTTTCACTTCACTTTTTGTTTGCCCCAATGTAACTGATGAAGCTTGAGAAATTATTTTTACATTCAAGTTCAGAATTTCACAGTCAAATGATAGGAATGCATTACGTTTCAACTTTTCTCCTTATAGTCTCACTCTCTCTGTCTCTCTCATGTTTTCCCACACACTCTTTCACTTCCCGTTCACCTTCTCTTTCACTTTTGCTTTCCCTCCGTCCTCCATGTTTTCCTTCGCAGTCCAAGCAGAGCTCCTCCTACTCGGACAGGGACACCACGGAGGACGACTCAGAGTCCCTGGAGGACATGGACTTTTTGAGTCGGCAGAAGAAGCTGCAGGCGGAGGCGAAGTTAGCCCTGGCGATGGCCAAGCCCATGGCCAAGATGCAGGTGGAGGTGGAGAAACAGAACCGCAAAAAGTCGCCAGTGGCCGACCTGGTCAGTAACAAAAAACATAAAAGGTTTTGCGGAGACGGGAAAGATGGATCTTTGATCCTGGCCTCTTAAAAATGATACGAAAACATGTGATTTGTGCAAAACTATTAATCAAAATCAGATTACATGTATGGAATAAGTGGTGTCATTTCAATATTTGTTTGATATAGCCTAACTTACTGCTTTATATAGATCAAAAGACATTATAAATACAGCAAAGTACACTAATCTTTCTGCATAATAGAAAAAAATGCATCATATCAGATTCATCGTCTTGCTAATTTTCATTGTACATAAAATTAAACTGATGCTCATATAATCTAATTATATGTTAATATATATATATATATATATACAGTATATACATACTGTACATACAGTGAACCCTCGCTATAACGCGGTTCACCTTTCAAGGCCTCACTTCTTCGCAGAGTTTTTTGTGCAGTTTTTTTTCCACAGTGCATTGTGTTCAGCGCCCTGATTGGCTAAACAGTCTCCGCGCTTCTTCACATTTGCTTAATAAGTCCTAACTTAACGAACGTTTACCTCACTTCGATGTCACGACTTGTAACATCACCAGTACTAGTTGACACGACAGAGGAGGTACAACTTGGCCTTTAGCACATTTCTGAAAACTTCTCTCCACTTTCCTGAGACGTGTGATCCATGCTAGTTTGCAACTTCTACACTTTGTTTATTGCAGCCATGCATCACGTCAATATCTGACAAAATTACGCTTTTCGTAGCCTGGTTGATTCACTTCCAAACCAGTACATGGAAACATCGAATTTGCATTTTCCTTTTGTCTTTTTTGCTGCCTTTTGAAGGTTGACTCAAAATTCACATGACAATTGTTGAACCACAGCTAGTGTGTCAGAAAGCACTCAGTCAGAATGTCAGCTGACTTACAGAGTACAAAACATATATTTTGCACACAAAGGACAAGACAAAGTCAATAATAAGACAAACTGGACGGACGAGCTTCTCAACAGACAGCTGTGAGAGCTGACTTCTGTTTATCTAAAACTTGTAGCTGCAGACATCAGGCAACCTTCAAAGTGGTTCAAATGGTTAATGGTCTGCACTTGTTCAGGACGTTATCAAGTCAGAGGACTCCAAAGCTCTTCATCAGTCATTCGTACACATATTTGCACGCTTCTGTCACACTGACAGATGCAAGTTGACTTTCTTCAGTATGTCCTGGTGGTCATACTGCAGCACCAGCAGGGAAGGTTGGTTTCAAGGAAACACAACCTTGGCCAGGTTGTGGCCAAGAATGACCAAGCAGGGGTTCAAACTGGCAACCCTCTGCCACCCTCAACAGAAAGGAAGCCAGTGTTACACACAAAGCTCATATGAATAAATTAAAGACATAACATAACCCCTCATTTCAGTCATAATACTTCAGAAACCAAAGTTCAACACAGTCATACAATTTTAGCCCATAAAATAAAATTTCCCTTTTAACAGGTGCCAAATCTGAATGAGAGAGTTTAAGATGAAGGTCTAAACTTAACAGTAGTCACCAAAACGGCTGCTTTTTAGTCTTCATAATGTTTTATTTTATGTTTTTTATTAGAGGACATACTTTTGGGACAAATTCAAAGCATATGTTTTCTTCTATCTGATTGTAGAAATTGTACAATTCTAAGCTGATTAGATCGCCTGGACGTATTTGATCAGATACAGTCTTTGAGCTGACATATTTTTGTGTGAGATTTTTCAATGTTTTGCAGCTCCTCAAAATGGCACTCAGTCTCTTTACATCAATTTTACATCAACCTTAAGACGCCACATTTTATTGACACATTCCATCTCACACTTTAACCCAGGCGCTGGGTAAAATATCATCCTGTCAAAGTCGTGCTGCCGTTCTTTTATTCCCTCTTCGTCCCACCCCATTTAGAGAAAGGAAGGTGACTACGACCCCTCTTGTCTTTATTTCCTGCATTTTGATCTGCCTCCTCCTCTGGAGCGCATTCACCAAAAGACTCCCCACACACACACACACACCGTAGAGTGTCACGCCGGGGCACGCAATATTTCCCAGAGCCGATTTATTTATTCAGAGGAGAGCAGGGTCCATCTATAATTCATACGCCGGAAAGCATTGGTTCGGTTGTTCGGGAATGTAGTTGTGCTCCGCAGTCAGAGGACATCACTGTCACATCCGAACGAATCATGCGGTGAATGTTGAGGCGTTTTAAAGCTGCAGCTGCCTGCTCTTTCTTTCTTTTCTTTTCTTTTTTTTTTTTTTACAGCAGTAGGGGTTGATAGGTATTTTCTTAACCTACAAACAAAAGAACCACAGACAATGTCTATTAGTTTTCAACCAAGCTTTTGCAGAAGGAGAAGACACAGCAAACCGCTTCTACAAGCTGCTCACCGTGAAAACTGAAAACCTTCAGTTAGAGCTTGTCTTTTATTAGCAGGGAAGGAAGTGATAAAAAAAAAGGAAAAGCAAGTTTTGTCCTTGCACACAGTTTTCTTTCTCACGAGGGCGAGGGAGCATTCTGCTGTTAGAGATAAACATGCTGCAGAGACACTCTGTGAGTGTGGGAAGGCACAAGTTTCAACATAGCATCGGTTCACACACACACTAGAAAGCTAAAACCTTTAAATGAAAAACAAACTAGTAATGTAAAACTACTAATATAAGAGTGATAATGACACATAATAATTCTAACAGAGGTCTTTTAAATCAATGCTTTCACATGGCAGGTTGATCTGAGAAAAAGCACTTGAAAAAAAAAAAAAGACTGAGTCAAGTTAAAATTCCTGCTGGAAAATTTGTGGATGTTTACATGACCCAAACAACAAGGTTTAGGAATCACCCTCTCTTCTAGTCTACTACCTTAATTTTCCCAGTTTTATTATGGCCAGCCTGGATTTCCCTGTCTTCTTCTCAGTGACAAGTAATGAGTGTGTCAACTATAATTGCTTGCGTGCTGAGACCTTGGGTTTTCCTAAACATACAAAAAAAAAAAAAAACAATCACTGATAGAAAACGAGAGAATATAACCAAAAGAAGAAAAAAAAAAGTATCAGAATCCTTACTAGAACTTCTTCTATAAACCCAGCTTCATTCAGAAATGAGCAAACTTCCTCAGTATAACCCCTGTGGTATCGAGCTCTGAAAGGGTTATTTTCAATTAGCGGTATGGTTAGTCCAACCACAGAAACTAACACTCAGCAGCCGAGTCAACACTGACACCGCCATGTTTCACATATCCCACTCACTCCGGACTTGCAGCTCTCCTGACGTCGCACAGCTTTTCGCACAGCTTCCCGAAACTGAAACTGTTACGTTGTGCCTCGTGTAAAAGTGACTCCAGTGATATTTGTGAAAGTGAGACTTCAGAGAAGCGCTTGTGCACAAAGGGAGATGCATGGAGCTTTCCCCCCCTCGCTGTCTGTGCTTTTAAAATCCTTTCAGTAAATGCTCTGCTTTGTTTGTTTGCTTTGACTTTGTTATATTTTCATTTTTAACCCTGTTTGCATTAGTATTGACTGATTTGATTTACTTTATTCAACAGACCTCATGGTCCACAAAGAGATGATAAACAACAACACGACATATAAAGAATAAAAAGACTAAATAAAATTAAAATAAAAAAGAATCTTATAAAAGACTTGCATACCAATGTTTCCACAGAACCGATTGGTATCTTAACCAATCCAATTCCTAGATTTCCTTAGAAGGTTGTACAAGAAAATTGAGAAATTAATTGAAAGGGCATCATAGACTGACAATCTTTTTGGCTTTTACTTTAAAGCTGCAGTGTGTAACTTTTATGAAGAATCTGTTTTTTATGTATACATTTGTTAAAACAGTTGCTACGTTGTGGTAGTATAATATAAGACAGATAATCTATGAAAACATGGAGCTAATCTCCCTGTGGTCCTGCTGCAATATTCACAAATATGGAGGAGAATCTTAGCGCTGTCAATCACCCTTGTATATGTGCTTCTCTCACTTCCTCTCTGCTACACAGACTTCCATGAATGCAATCTTAGCTGTGGCTAGTTAGCACAGTCACTGGCCATGCTAAGCATGTAGCTACCGATGATGGTGCAAAATCGATCTCCCTGTAAGAGTTAAGTAGTTTCTCCGCCATTAGCCCATTCAGCGGCGCATACACGAGATTGATTGACAGCACTAAGACCTTCTTCCTGACTGATAGGTTGTTTTTCACCCGGAGCATTCGATTTTTGTAGACCACAATAGTAGCACCAGGAGGAAGCGAAGGAGCTCCATTTTTTTTTTTTTTTTGCAGAGTTTATCTGTCTAACACTGTACTGTCATGACATGGCGACACTTTTAAAAATTATGTAAAAACATATTCTTTTTTATAAAAGTCACACACTGCAGCTTTAACAATATTCATGTAACAAGACTCCTTTTAACTTATTCTACATTCGTTTTTTTGTTTTTCATTTCATTAACTTTCAAATCACTGACTGTTTTCTTCACACACACATACAACCTGTAAATTTTATCTGCCATTATTTATCTATAATCCATTCCCTAACATTCTTATATATTCTGTATAATCTGTGCATATAGCTCCCATATTTATATTTATACACAATATCTATATCTCTTGCTATAACCCCTTATAGTCCATACATACATAGTCTTGTACATCTGTGAATAAATATTTATATCTCGTAGAGCACTTCTGGATAGATGCAAACTACATCTTGTTGCTTGTACTTGTGACAGTGCAATGACAATAAAGTTGAATTCTATTCTATTCTATATTTGCAATAATTAAGCTGGTTTAAACAAAATATTGTTTCGAGAGAAAACAAAAAGCCTAATGAATGTTTGTTTTTTTTTCCCCTTCCATCAGCTTCCACACATGCCTCATATCAGCGAGTGTCTGATGAAAAGAAGCCTGAAACCCACCGACTTGAGAGACATGACTCTGGGGCAGCTTCAGGTTATAGTCAACGACCTGCATTCCCAGATTGAAAGTAAGTGAACACACACCAAGTCGCTGACCTCTGCTTTCACTGGCATAAATGAGCAAGAAGAGAAATGGGGGAAATACCAGCACAAATACACTGACCCCTAACCCCTCCTCGGTAGATGTGAAAGTACTCAACTATATATTAGTCACTTTGGAGCTGTACAGTACCAGTCAGCAGCTTCCCCTGAGCGCTTACTGTTACCGCTCTGTGTACCTCTTTGATCCTGGTATCCATAGATGAATAATCTAGCATTTTAACATTAAACCCTTTCAAAAATCCCCAAGAGTCCCAAATCACACAAAAAAAGTTCTCGTCTACAAAAGCAGCTTTCCCCTTTTTAGACCTCTTCAACGTTTTATTGGTTTATTTTCTGGGGAAAGCAGCTAAGACATGTGATGCCACTGATGTGTCACGTGTCAGCTTTTGACAAACTGTTTTTGTTGTTAAAAACATTGTTTAAAGTAAGGTAAATGTCCCAGGGTTCCTGCAGACCATTAAAAGTAATAAAAAATACCATAAAAATACATTTTAGGTCTAAAAGTGTTATTATATACATTCATATGTAACATTCTGGGACCTAACTGACGTTTAGTTACTTCTGATGTATTCACTGGATTTTTTTTTTTTTCATTGCTTTGAAAAATTAGCTAACATCATCTTTTTAGTCTATGATTAGTTATTAACAATGTGAATGTTGTTGTGCTATAGCTAAACTAGAAGAAACCCCATCAAACATGGAGACAAACAGGCATGTCGTCAAAGGAAAAGTATCCTTGGAAACTGAGGCTATTCTGCTCCTATATCTGACTTAATTCACTCTTGACAGATTTGTCTTTACACTAATGTATTTAACATGACTAGAAATAGAGTTTATGTTTTGAAGCGCACTTGGACCTAATAGAGAATCAGTGGAGGAGGCTAAATATTTGGGTGGTGGTGTTTATTTTATCGATCTACACAGTTCTCCTTCGAAAAGGAATCAATTGTGATTAATTAATTAAATGGAGAACTAACATTAGAAAATGTTTGGCACTTCAGTCGTCACCAGTTGCCTGTTATGAAGCTACTGCAGAAAATCTTTAACATTAGGAAACCCAAGCTAAAAAAAATCTCCAATTTAAGTTGATAAACTTATGTGTAATTAACTTATAAAATAACGAGTGAATAAATTTACCTCTTGATAAGTGTTTAATGTAACTTTCTAGTCCATTGTCCTGTTTCACCATTTCATCCACATTCATAACTAGTAAAGAAGATTTGTGACTATTTCTAAGTCATACACTTCAAAATTACTGCTTTTGACAAATGTGTGTGTGTCTCCATGCATATCACTGCAGGTCTGAATGAGGAGCTTGTACAGTTGCTACTGATTCGGGATGAGCTGCACATGGAGCAAGACGCCATGCTGGTTGACATTGAGGACCTCACCAGGTGACAGCACATTAAATGGGACTTTTTTTTACTGATAAATAAACTGTAAAAATCCACTTTTTTTCTATAAGTTTTGTCATTCACATACAGGTTTGATTAGGTCTGGCCTTTTAAACAGAGGAGCCACTTAAGTAGACGTCCAGTTATCAGTTTGAAACCTGAAGCTCAGCCGTACCTGGATTATGCAGCAGGGTAAAAATCAAAAGCACATCAATAGAATCGCATTAGAATCGCTTTCAAAAGTACAAAGCAAATTAAGGTTTTTACGTGGCCTATTCAAAGTCAGAACGTAGAGAGTTGAGATGCTGTGGCGTGACCTTAAACGGGTCAAAAACCCTCCTGGGGCGTAATTACAACAAATGACTCATTGCCAGTTAGTGCAATAATTTTCTTGATCGATTCGTCACCATTGGTTAAAAAGAAAAAAAACTGTTATATGATAATTATAGACTTATTACAACATTTCTCACTTGATAACTTCATTAACTCTGACTTGTTAAGTCTGTGGAGTTCCCCTGACTCTACACTATCATCTTTACTACAGTAGTGGAGCAGGATTGTATTTCATCAAAGCAAAATCCAGTTCCCGCATTCTGTGTTTTTTTAATTTTACGACTAAGGTGTTTCCCAGTTAAAGCACATTAAACGCTTCTGTTGGTGAAGCTCGTGATTGATCCAGTTAGGTTTGGTTTCAGGTTAAAAACACGTTTGCATCTGATGTCACCAGTGTTCTCGTCTCGGTTGGTTATCCCGTCTTGGAAAACACAAACCAATAATAAAGAAAAAAAAAACTTTTTCCAATCTTTCCACGTTTGTTTATTTTTTATTTTTATGTCATCAAACAATATCTCAATCGAGAACACTGACCAGTTTAATGCTTTGGTCATATTTTTGTTACTTTCATTTTCATAAAAGTTTCACATTATCCTAAGAAACTGATGACTTTAGACAGAGGTTACTTTTAAACATGAAGCTGAATTGAAACAAAATGTTTTCCATCATCCAGTCCAAGGTCGTTTCCAGGCCAGGTTTTAGGTGGTCGGTTTCAGCCAACATGTCACCTTCAGGATATTCATTTCCCTGCAGAATGTTCCTTTTAAAGCACCACAAGTTTGAATTAGTTTAAAAGCAAATACTTGCGTAGCAAGTGACATACATACATTTTTAGCATAAAAGTCTTTAAAGTAGCCTCCTCTAGCTTTAACAGTAGCATAGTATCGTTCTGCCGTCAAGCTATTTTTTTATTGCCACTTTTTCAGCAATCCTTTGACAACATGAATTTTATTTTTATGCACTAGTTTTTGTTTTCTGCTATTTTTTTATGGAATTATATCCCAATGTCGTACTGTGTGTAGTGACAATGTCTTTGAAAAGCACAGTATAAGATAAATAGTCCATTATTTTGTTCGTCCGTTCATAAAAGTTCAGCTTGTTGTATCTTTTGCCATTTTTTTTTTTATGCTTTTCAACAACAACAACAAAAAAAGGAAAGTACATTTTACTAAAAATCTTTGACTTCTGCTTTCTTCTTCCCAGGCATGCTGAGAGCCAGCAGAAACATTTGGCCGAGAGGACCCTATCCAAATAAGACGCCCGTCCTTTCCCTGTCCCTGCTCCCGTCTGTTTCCCTTCTGCCGAGATGAAACCTTTCCTCCCTGGATCACTTCCTCTGCACCCCGTGTCTATCCAAAACCGCCCCGCCTGCCCCAAGTATTTTTGCTCCTTCCTCCCCCCCTTCCCTTCCTCTACCCTTCTACCAACTCACTGACTTCACTGGTAGCAACAGCACAGAAGAAGAAAAAAAAAAAAAGAAGAAAAAAAAAACCACTCTCTTTTAACTGCTTCTTCCCGGCGCCGAAGGATGGAGCGGCGCGTCCGACTTCCTGGGAGAAGAGGAGAACCGATTGTGTGTCGTCATAGATTCTGTCCCCCAGCTTCCTGTGCAGTAGTCGGCCTTGCTTTGCTACTGTTTCTTTTCGACTTTCTACAGTTGCCACTAAATTATACCTGTTCAGATGCAAAAAATAAATAAATAAATAAATAAAAATTTTAAAAAAGGTGTGGAAAAAATCAAATGATAGTTCAAACTTTAGTAGAAAGTCAGTCATGAAAAGAAAAAAGAAAAAAAAAAAGGAAAAACACTGTATGACAAGAAAACTGAAAACGAATTTCTTCAGAACATTTTTAAGTTGGACTCAAAAGGTTGAACCGTTTTTATTCTGCACAAATGGTAGTTTTCAACTGAGGAGCGTTTGTCCGAAGGTGCTAAAAAGAGTGTGAAGGAAACATGCCTGCTTTGTAGTGGAGTTGTAGACTGGTAACACGTTCACTCTGAATTGCTCTATCAGCATTTTGTGAATGTTGAATCTTTCTGACATGAGTCATTTCCAATGAATAGGTGTGTTTAATATCATTTTCATCCTGCTGTCTTCAGATGCTTTATTTGAGGGAAAGAAACGTTTATGTACAGAAATGTAAAATAAAGAATAAACTTGGTTTCGTATTTGTTGGCCTGTGCAGTTCGTCGCCCCGTCAGCCGAGCCGAGCGTTCAGCTTCCTCTTTCTAAGAAATGTGAAATTACGTACCATGTCTCAGCTGCTGCTTTTCTTCGTCTTACTTCACTATGTGATTTATTGAGGCAAGCTGTTTTTTTTTCCTTCTTCTTCTTCTATGTCTTTTTCTCAAGGTGACTGCAAGTTAATTTGGGCAACCCCTTTTAAGGTCATTATGAGGAATTTTTCTCTCAACCAAATGACCACCGGTGATCTTAAAATGTATAACATAAAGTTCACTTGTGGTGAGGCACCAAACCATACTGAGATAAATCTGTATGACTTGAATGTTTCGTGATGAATAAAAATGTTTTAGTTTTTTTTTTTTTTTTAGGTAAATCACTTTCTCCTGGTGGGTCGTACACCTGTACACATCCTGTAACTCATACCGGGACCGTGGGTTTCAGTGTTCGACAGTCCTGTGGTCAACGTGTACAAAGAGCAGGAAACTCCTGCAGCCACACGCAGAAAACTAGTTTCAAAGAAATGCGTTTCCCTTCAAACACTCTGTGAGGCATGCGTATGAGTGGATTGTTCACAAGGCGGCCTAAATCCGAGTTAGTGAACACTTTACCCCTCGCCGAGATAATCCATCCTGCCCTTACAGGTGTGGCGTGTCAGGATGCTGACTGGACAGCAGGATTAGCGCCACAATGAGGCCTCTCTGAAATCTGCAGCTTTGTCACACAGCACGATGCCACAGACGTTGCAGGTTTTGAGGGAGAGCGCAATTATCATGTTCACAACCACAGACCACGTGTGGCCACACCTCCACCTGGTCACCTGAAAGACCATCTGAGGACGGCCACCCGGACATCGGCTTCCACAATCGGTTTGCAAAACCAGACAGTACCTTTACAAAATGTCAGAAACAGTCTTGGGGAAGCTCATTTGGATTTTTGTCATCCTCATAGGAGTCCTGACTTGAACGCACTTTGTCATTATAACCGATTTGATATGGAAAACGCTCAGGTTTGATTGAGTCTGGCACATTGGAGAGGTGTTCTCTATGCGGAGGGGTCCCGGTTTTCACTGCTCAGGCTGCAGACCGTGTGTGTGGCGTTGTGTGGGTGATGCTGATGTTATAAATGGAGTGACCCATGGCGGTGGATGACAATGATATGCTACCAACAATGAACACAGGTGTATTTTATTGACGGCATTTTGAACACACCAAGATACCCCGTTAGTTTGACCTTCACCTCATGTTGCCGCATGATGATGTACGACCCAGGATCTGGACATAGCTACTGGAAGCTGATAACATCCCAGTTCATATTTGGGATGCTCTGGATCGGTCTGTTCTACATCCTGCCAACATCCAGCAACTTCCCACAGTCATTGGAGACGAGTGGACCAACATCCCACAGGCCACAATCAACAACCTGTCAATAGGCCAAGATGTTGTACCACATGAGGCAAATGGTGGAAACACCAAATACTAACGGGTTTTCTTACCCTCCCAAATTCCCCACCACCCAGAATAAAAGCAAAACTGCAGAATTCAGTTTCCTTTTATCGTGACTAACCTAATGCACATCTGTCATGCTGTCTAGTCTAACCAGCATCTCGATATACCACACCTGTGAGGTGGGATGGATTTTCTCCGCAACGGAAAAGTGTTCACTAGCACAGATTTGTGAACGACGTTTGAGCGACGTCTTGTGGCCTGTGAAAGCCTAGGAGTTCCCCAGAACGAGGTCGGGAGAACGATGCTGGGTTTCCCTCCTGGATGAGCTGCTCCACGGATAGATGGTCTATGCAACATTTTCATTTTGCAGCAAGTTGTGGTGTGGGTTGGTTTGGGATTCTCTGTTCAGTCACCAGAATTTTCTTTCTCTTGCTAGAAAGTTACAGTGCATTTTGTGAAACTTCTGAAGACATTTGCCAATAATCCATCACATGAAAAATAACACGGGAGAAGATAGATAGATAGATAGATAGATAGATAGATAGATAGATAGATAGATAGATAGATAGATAGATAGATAGATAGATAGATAGATAGATAGATAGATTTGTTTATGCTTATTTCAAATTTTGTGAAATTTTGAGAGGAGAAGGAGACTGAGTGGGGACAATCAATTGTCTTTATTTATATAAATAAATTTATTTATCAAGTAAATCCTGTTGTTTAAGATAAGTGTAAGTAGAATTGTGTTCTTCGGTTCAAACTATATCTTTGTAAAGTGAGCTCTGAGCTGCCTACTATAATATATATATATATATATATATATATATATATATATATATATATTATAATTATTATTATTATTATTTTATTTTTATAACAATCCCTCCTGCGTTTGAGGGGCCCACGCGGACAGGCCGGCTGACCTCCAGCTGGCTCTTGAGTCGTGAAATGATGCTGTTTGATGTCACATGTGATTCACTTCACCCTCACGACCCCGCATCGCGATCTTCCTGGCATGATTAATTATTAGCCACTGGTTGTCGCTCCTTTAATAGCGCTGATGTGACCGAACAGGCAGAATTTACCAATATTACGCTGCACGGGAGATCGCGTCATAATCACAGCACCAACTTAATGCAGCTCTAATTGGAAGCGCTGGTTCTCCCTGGTGATGGGTCGCTGCGCCTTCGCTCTGAATCCAGGGTGTTGTGTGTCTTTCATGACACACTGTACAGGTTGTAGTCAGAGCAGTCCCACCGTCTTATAGAATAATCGGGTTTCAAGGAGAAATCATGTGGAAATTACGTTACGTCTTGCTTGTGCGGGAATTCCCCGCTTGTTTGTATAAAACCTGGAGATGAAAGCAGCAGCTCAGTGTTACTGTTTTACCAAGTCCCATCACAGGTCTCTCTGTCTGCTCCGAAAAAATGAGACACGTTCATTTATGTAAGTCGGTGACAACCGAGTGATCAAATGCGCTTTTTAAATTTATTTATTTATTTATTTTATTTTTTATTTACTGTTCCGTTTTGGTTGTGTGGTTGCCCAAAACCTGATGCTATCGCCGGTGTTGATGTTTCTCCTGCAGGCTTTTCCAGCTGCGCCGCGCTGCCGCTGATGCTGATGCTGCTCAACTGGCGCACATCCACGGGGCTGCCGCTGCCGCCGAGCGCAAACAACAGCGCACAGTGCGCAAGTCTCTTCAGGGACCTTCTGCTGAGTGTCACGGAGGTTCTCAAAAGCGTGAGTACACTTCTTTTTTATTATTATTATTATTATTATTATTTATTTTTTTAACTTATTATTCAACTCCTGAGACCCAGCAATACATTTTTGTCCTCTGTGGAGGACATAGGTTTTTTTGTTCATAACTCTGAAACCATACATGCCACTGTGTTAAATCCTGTTGGTCCTTAGAGATGACATCCTGGGCCTCGAAATGTGTTCAAATTTGCCACAAGAGAGTCCCGATGTCCTCTCCAAAGGACATACTGTAAAAAATAAATAAAAACATGTTTTGAAACTTTTTCAATTGTAGTGATGTTTTTTCACTCCAAAGAGTCATGTAGTGAAAAAAAAAAAAATTCAAAAACTTTTTTTTTCTGGGTCTCAGGAGGATAATCCCCATCAAGATTAATTTAAAAAAATGTAATTAAATAAATGTACATTTTTGGATTGCAGGAAGATTTGTGTTCCAGCTTGATCAAATCCAACGAGATGCCAATGAGGAGCAGCGAAACAGTGCGGGCCTGCTCTCCCGCTTCGACTCAGGTAAATAATTAAGACATTATTGTTGTTGTTGTTGTGTCCATTTCTCGTCTTGGCCTGCTGGTTGTGGCGGTGTCCCCAGAGCAGCTGTTTCGTGCATGGATGTGCGAAACATTTTAGAGTAAAGCGCATTGGAGTCGTAATTACAGATAATCAGAGTTAGAAGTTGTCCTCCAGCTCGCAAATTACATTAAAGTAACTTTAAAATGCACTTATCCGTATAAGTGCATTGAGAAAGAATCTGTATCACATGCGTCAAACTGAAGGTTCGTGGGCCAAATCCGGCTCGCCGTAGCTGTTTCTGTGGCCGCAGAAACAGAACTTCAACATAACAGTTGTGTGCTTATATATTGTTTTTTTAATTATTTGTATCGTACCATTTACTTAAGTGTTAAATAGTGTTTGATTTTTTTTTTATTAGTATTAATTGAATGCAGGGAAAGCTGTAATATTTTAACAGTCTGTTATTGGGTAGCTGCATGAACACTTTCTGCCATATCCGGCTCTTCCATTCGAAATGAAAATGAGTTTATTATTAGACCAAATAAGAAAACAACTAATAAAATAAACAACACGGCAATTCTTTGTTACTTAATACCGTTCAGCATTAAAAGACTGGATAAATACGTTTCGGAATCAGTTTCTACCAAATGTCTTGCATTACAATAAAAACAGACACATGAAGCTGGTTTCAGCTTTGTTTACAGTTTCCATTGATACTGTGGTATCTGTGTTGACCAGGAATGTAAACTCCACAACCTCAACAACAAAACCTCAAGAAACTTGTACTTTCCCCTCAGAACTCCGGCTGCGGGATGCTGAGCAATTCCTCCTCCAATTCGTCCTTCAGTGAGGTACGTTGTTGCTGCGAGTCGCTTTTAAAAGGTTGATTTTTGGACTCAATAAAGTAAACCATAAAGTCATGTTTTCTTTTGTTATTCTCGTCCTGACAGAATGAGTGTGTGATGAACATCATGAGGGATTTGGCCTTCTACCATACCGCCATTGAAACGTACCTCAAGTCCCCACTCCACAGGCCAGAGACGGAAATTCCACTTCTGAGTCCGACTCTGGGAATCCTTCGGGACCTGAGGAAGGTCAGTGAGAGCTGCAAAACATGTGATGCTGAAGGAATCGGTAGGGAAATTTGGAAAATGGAAGTTGCATGATAAAATCTTTTTCTTGGTTTGCACAGAACTGCTCCTCGATGGAAACAGGAGAGCGCAACTCTTCTGAGGTATTTTTTTTTTCTAGTCTTTTTGTGTTTGTTCCCCATTTACACCACTGTTTATTTTTGGTTTTGTTTTTCGTCTAATCCTTACAGGGAGATTAGTGTTTTCCTGTAATTATTTTTAATGGGGCATTTCTGTTGTTGGCACGATGGTCATTCTTCCGTCTGTCCTGTACTTAGGACGCGCCTGATCGGTGGGGAAACGCCTCCTACGTGAACCGACAAAAGATGTGTAAGATGATGAGAGGCTTCCACGTTCGCGCCGTCACCATCAACCGAGCCGTGGGCTACATCTCCTCGGGGGACCACAGGAAGTAGACACACCGAAGCTTCCTGTCTTCCCTCCATATGATTCACCGCACCAAACCCGCAACTGTCCCTCGCTGTCGTCACAAGCTACTGAACGTGTGGTGCTTAGCGCCAAACGAAGCTGCTCAGGCATAAGCTATCCGTGTGGACCCTCTTCTCTTTGTAAGAGCCAAGGGTCCGCCAGTCTGTTAAGAACGGTCATATTGGCCCGGTGTCAGTTTATGAATGTATTCCAGTATTCGATTTAATTTATTTATTTATTATTTATTTGTATTAACTTATTACGGTATTATTACAGTGAACCCTTTTTTTTTTTTTTTTTTTTTACAATTATTATACAATAAAATATTCCATAATACATTGAAACCAAAGAACAAAACTTTTTTACATGCCCAAGCATTTGTCTAACAAATAAAAGGTACTGTGTAAAAAACATTTTTTTTTTTTTTACAAATAACTACTGTACTGTAAAATAATAATCTTAATACGAACTGAAGGCGGATTCCCGTGCACGAATTGCGGAGATCAGCGCCGCCCCACCGCGACCTGAGTCATTGGATTAGAAAGGGAGAAAATAAAAAATGATTATGAAAAAAAACAAAAAAAACAAAGTACAGTAGGACAAATAGTGACTCACGTGTATTTCACTGCTCTTCTGACTGAGCCGCTGCATCCTGACTCCGCTCGAACATAGTTATCGGTTGTTGTCGCTCTCTTTTCTTCTGGGCAAAAAGATCCTTATAAACCGACATGCCACCATCGATTATGTTAAAATTGGCAAACTGTTTTAGGTACATGTACATATTAAACCGCAACGTTGTTGACACACAGGTAGAGAAGAAGCGGCGAGACCGTTTAGCCAATCAGAATGCAGAACACAATGCACGATGCAAATCCGCGAAGCAGCGAGACCGTGGAAGGTGAACCGCGATATAGCGACGGTTCACTGTATTGCATCTTTAGCTCTTTTGTACCAGTGTTTACACATAGGAGAACAACATTATTTCAGATTAGTTAACTAAAACAGCAGTGTTTACAGTAGTGTTTACTTTTTCTAATTAACAGTTATTGCAAATTTGTCCATTAGATTTTCCAAATGAAGTTTCCAAAATGTGCTCAGACTTTGCCAGTGTGGTTTAGCTGCACTGGCAAAACGAAAACTCACAGCCTAAAAATGTTGTTTTTAGACCGTCGCCTAATGAATACATCAGACAGGTTTATTTTACAAATACAACATATTTATTCTTGTCTGGTACACAATAGAAAACCTATTACATGCAGTTAAACCGGTGTATAAAATTTGACCACGAGTAAAAAAAATAAATTGTAATAGATAAAACTATATATAAAGAACATGGTGAACATAAATGGTAATTAGATCCAATTTCTGCATAGCACTTTTTCAATTATACTGACCACACAAACCACTTTACACACCCAGATTCACCCAATTGCATTCATCTTTCCACTGAGTCACACTCACATGATGAGTAAACGATGGCATAATTCACCTCAAGAATATGAATCTGTTTTAATGCTGCTTTACTAAATATTCTACAGGATTTTACCTAAAATGGTAAACACACATTCATACACTGTCCAGCAGCTTCACAAGGGGAACCTTCATGAACATGTCACAGGACACAGAGAGTCCAAGTGATTTTGTCCATACCGCCTTTCTGGTATTTTCTTTTACAGACTATTACAAATTTTAGTTGTGAACAATAAGAAAAATGAAGAAACTTTAACAAAAATGGGGATTGCACCGCCTCGAGCAATAAAAAGCACAAGAAGATAAAAAAGGCAGGACACATCATTCACAAGAACAATCAAATGAAGTCAGATCTAATTGGTTTAACATACTCAGTTCATTTGGTCCAGATCTTAGAAAATTTTCCTCTTTCAACTTGGAGGGAAAAAGAAATCTTTTCCATAGCATAATTCTGGTAAACAATTTCAATTCATTCATCGATAGTGGGTGAATCTGGTTTTAGCCATTTCCTTGTGATGGCTTTCTTACTATAGCCAGCAGTTTTTTGTCTTTATTGGTCCATATGTCCGACTGTAGCTTGCCCAAGTACAACGTTTGGGCACTGCCAGGTCTTATTACCTGGAACATGGAAGTGGTCGGCTCCCTTAGATCCACAAAGTCTCCAGCAGGCGTCCCCGTTTGTTTGATATCATCTCTGAGTGGGTGTAACTGAATCCATTTTTATGGATTTTCTTATTCGTCCATGCGTTCATCGTCTGCCGTCATTAAATCTGAAAGCAGACGCAACAGAAAAGAAAAAAACATTTAATCATTTGGCTTTAGCTGCTGGGAGGGGCAAAAGATACATGTCTCTTTTCAATATTTTGTGGACATTTGTTAAATATTTTGTACACTGGTTTGGACTTTTGCTGGAGGAATAAACAACAAAAGTATGAATTGGATAGATAAATAATCCAATATTAGGCTTAAAGTCAATGAGAGGGGGCAGAGAAGGAGGGCAACACTGGGAAAGCTGTAAACATGGCAGCATAATAATTCATCATATTACAGCAACAATAATTTACTACTGGAATATTATGAATTTTTGAGCAGACTTTGCACAACGCACTGCTGCAAACAGATTAAATGCCTCAACACTAATAATAAATAAGTCAAAGTTTAAAGTACAACTTTGAAACCTTTAGAAAACTGTAGTGGAGGAAATCTTTAGACCATACCTTGCAGAATGTCGCGAACGTAAGTGGACAACTTATCCATATCTTTCAAACTTTCCAACAGGGCAGACGCAGTAGCTTCTCCTTTCCTCCTTCTGTTCTTCCACATTACCAGCATCCTATGCTTCTGCATGGTCACATCCTTCTCTTTCTCCAGGATGTCATCCAGATCTTTGCTCAGTAAGTCTAAGTAGATGGCTGCCTCCTTCCACTCTGACCCAAACTTATTGGCGACCTGCAGGAGCTGCTTCTCTGACAGGTCCTGACCCCGGTGGCTATTTGCTCTCAATTCATCTGGAAAAATGACACGAGTTAAAAATGACACAAGTCTTTGTTTAGTAACTAAATCCATCTTTTGTCCAGTAAGTCATCAAAAGATGAACACCGTAAGGACACTCTCACCGTCACCTGTGGGACAGAGATGTTAATGTTAGTAACACGACAAAACCTGAAAAATATGATGGAAAATCTGTCTAACTAAAAGCTAAAAAGAAGCATACATCTGGCTCTTTTCCTTGGGTTTTCTTTTATTGCAGCTTGCCAGTCGTCTGGAGAAAAGAAAAAGAAAAGAAAATGACTGACATCATCCATGTTCTAAAAAAATCAAACTACAAACCAGCATAAAATCCCTATGGGCAATTTAACGTTGCTGTGTGATTGGTAACCCTTTTGGCCACAATGAAATATGAGTAAAAAGTAGAAATTTAAGACATTTTTAGGAGGGATGAAATCATTGGTCAGATGTAAAATGTCATGTAGATCAAAAAAGGGACATACAAGTAGAAATTGATTAAGTTTATTTTTGTAAAACTTGATGAGATTTATTTTTGTAACTTTTGTTTTTTTTTAATTGTATGTTGATAAAATTGCTTTAGCAGCAATGGACAAATAGAAAAATGACAAATACCCATTTCAAGGGTAAAATAAGTAAACTAGCATCAGAGGAGCTGTGGCAATAAACACCACATTTTAAGTTACTTAAAAATAAAGAATGTAGTTACATGTGCTGTCTGTATTGTTAACAAGATAATGAATACGACATAAATATGTCCTGGAAAAAAATCTACTGGAAAATCTACTAATGTATTTAACAGAATAAGTCAAAAAATAAGTCATAAACCACAGTCCTGTAAGATTCCTTTCAATGTCAAAGTGTGGAACTCCTCTTTAGTTAAATTCACTGGTACCTGCTCTGATGGTGGCAGACCAGACGACCTCATCCGTTCTCCTCTTTCTTAGAGACCATTCAAACGGAGGCTGCTTGTCAAAGAAGACCTCGAAAAAGCCTATTACCGCTATCTCAGCTAGTGTAAATTCCAGCTCCTGCAAAAAGACAGGGAAATTTATTCTTGCTGTTATAACAAAAGTTACAGCAAGATAAAAATAAGTCCTGCAGAAATATTGAAAAAAGATCAAGTGAAAATATTTCAAGACTGTCCCACAAAAGTCCTGCACACAACTTGATGCTTTAGTATTTTTACACTTGGGAGCATGAGCCAATCCTAATGACGCTCATAATTCATGAACATGGAGGTATGCACACCTGAGGTCTGACCACTCCCTCCGGCTTACTGGAAAAGCGAAATATCCCCTCAACCAGTCTGCACATGGAGGATTTAGTCACCCTGACGTATTTATTCGGGTAGCTCTGAACCTGTTCGCATATATCCTGAATGTAAACAGTAAAGCAGGATGAAAAACAAAGCAGAGGGTTAATCGGGTTCCTGGAAACAACAACCAGGAGAATTAAAATGAAAGCACGATGACAGCAGAAAAACTACATGGAAAAACTAACTGCAACATATTTAAAGAACTGGCATCTTTCATTTTGTGTCGTTATTCACCAGCTGGATCCTCCCAGACCCACATGTTCCTGCAACCACAGTCACACTTCCAGAATGGCATCACGGCTGATTTTTGGTTGGTTTTAAATATAAACATTCACTTATTTCCTCCTGCTCAATGTTACTATCAGACATGGGAATTGATAAGGCAAATAAAAGCAGCGACCACGGTGATATAAAACAATAGAAATGCAAACCGTGATAATGTCAAAACCACAATGGAAGCAAACATGAGCAGAAGTGAAAGTTACTTTGGGCTCTAATTCTGTTCTTACTGTTTCCTCACGGTTTCAAAAGTGAGGCATTTTGCTGGAGTTTTAATCATGAACATTTAGCTGATTTCATGTCTGCAATGATCATTATTTCATGAATGGAATATTTCTCTGTGTGAGGATGGAGTTTGTTTTTGTGTGCACACTAGTGGAAACAAATAACTTCAAATAGACTAATTGCTTCTTATAATTAGAAACAATTGTGTTTGTTTTGGGGGGAAATGAGTGAAATATTTACTCTGTATTGAAAACTGTCAGAGAGAAAAGTTAATGCTATAAGGCTACATGTTGAAAACACGCCTACTCTAAAGTGTCTGACTTTAAAAAACAAAAACAGTTTTCCCTTCAGTCAGTAGACAGCAAAAATCACAAAACCAATGTCAGTTAAAACTTCACAGAAATCACTCAGTTTCCATAACGATACCAAGGTAAATAATACCTACTTTAATGGCAGAGACGTTATTTAGGACCAGGTACACATGGAAGATGTTGTTGTTGGTGTTCAGCTGTTTGTAGATCATAACCATGCCATGATATTCAGCCTGTTCATCAGCTGGAATGATGGGACACACGGGGGACAGGGACCTCACGCTCCACTTAACGTGGCTACCTGAGTAGCCTGAAGGTGGCTCAATGAAAGCCTCACTGAAATCCTCATCAACAACATGCAAGATCTTGAATGACACGGCGTTGTCAAGAGACTCTAGAAAATATCAGACATGAAAGTTTTATGGCGACTCTTTTAGAAGATGCTCAATATTAAAGACATTAATTGCTCTTACGGCCTAAGCAAACAGAGTGGGCGAGGTGGATGGATGTGAGCACTCCTTGTTGACAGTGTCGATGTCGAAGATTGGTCCGGCAAATTTCCAGGAGTTGGGTAAGAACGAGCCAAACTTGGACCAGGATAAGACCGAATACCGCACCAGAACCGACTCGCTTGCTTCAAAAACCAGACCGGTGACCGAACACTCGTATGAGCCTTCTCCTTCCAGCTGCATTCTTTAAACACAGACACACAGTGTGAGTGATGGCACTGATTAATGGGTACATTTTGTACCGCATAGACGGTGTGTCTCACTCACTGGAAACGTCCGTTTGAAATCCTCTGGGGAGTAACAAGCTTTGTGCCGTGGGTCTGTGGAGAGAACATCCAGTAATTTATTTGCACAATTATAAATATTAACAGTAAAATAAAGATGGATGAGAGAGGGAAAAATTAGGCTTCTTAATTTATTTGCAAGTTGGAGTGAAATTACAATCAGGTTTCAGATCTCACCTGAGTGATGCTTTTACATTTTTCACAGCAGAACTTGAATGCGTGAGCTGTAAAAATAAACATTTTTTTTTAAAAACCAAGCAGTGATCCTTTAGAAAAAGTTCAGATGATACAGAAGAGGTTTAGAGCCACTGAAAACAAAAAAAGAAATTAAACTTTCCAGTGGCCCTAATTGTCTTATCTACAAGCATTATATCATTGGATGAGCAAAATCTACTTTGGCTTGTTTTATGACCTGTAGAAATCACTATGATCAAAATGAATCGGTTTAGTTTGGCTGTCTATTTCTGCAACAAAAAGAAAACGCTAGGGACTTCCTTATACTGTCAAAGAATTTGAGTTTGTTAAAGAAAAAGTTTGCAAACAATTTTGCTTGTTAATTTGTTTTAGTTTGGATTTATATTTCAGAAAAACACATATAGACAAATGCATATAAAAATGTATTCAGTGACAGTACCAAACTGAGATTTTTGTGCAAGTATACAAAATACCAGTGAAAACGTGCAAAAACAAATTTTTCATTTTTGTTTTCCATTTGATGGTTTGTTTTGTTTTTTGGGTCGGGCACAAGCCCATCTGCCTACATGTACTAAGTTTGACTGCAGCCAAGCAGCGGGTTAAACATCCTGCTTGATCACATGATTTGCTGCTCGTCTCTTCACCACATTGAAGAAAAAAATATATCTGAAGTGTTATTATAACCCACAATAACTTCAAACTGGTTTTAAAACTTCCCATTAGGCACCACAAATGAGGAATGCGTTCCAATGGCGTGATCAGGTAGTATAAAGTGTGTTTCTCACCAGACTCTTCATCTTCCTCCTCCTGCTCATCTTCTTCATCCTCCTCTTCTTCCTCCTGCTCATTCTCTTTTTCCTCCTCCTGCTCATCTTCTTCATCCCCCTCTTCCTCCTCCTCTTCCTCCTTCTCGTGTGAGCTGACCTTAGTGGATGTTCCTGTTTGTTCAATAAATCGACATGTAGCAGACAATTAAATAGTTTAATCTAATCCAAGCACTAAACCTTCAAAGTGATGTGATATTTGTGCTTACCATAGCTACTGCCCTCACTTTCTGAGAATGCATCTGTAACTGTGTCTATAAAAATACGATGCAATTATTATACGTTTTCAACATTAGAAAAAAAATTAAATATTTCAAGAAAAGTATATGTGATCACCCCAATGATAAAGAATCTCAGTTAAATCTCAATTAAAGCTGTTATACTGTATTTTTGTTTAAGCCATCAGCAAAGCTGCACAATACAATCACAATTTGTGTTAATCTACTGTGTTGTCATGACAGAGCAGATAGACTAGAGCCATTTCTTCTAAATTATGTAGAAAGAAGTGAAGCGAGAGGCAGAGTACTGCAAAAAAAAAAGATTTATTATAAATGTTAGTAAGTTCTGTAGTTTAGATGAAGAAAAGCATTTGCCCTCTGATGAAAGAAGATGAGCAGCTAAAAGGACACAAAGAAGGAGCGACTGAAAATTACCTTACCTTTGTCTTCCTTCACAAAGACACTTATTTTTCTGAAAGATAAAGACACAACCCCAGTGGAAAAAGTGTAGTGAGTATATTAAAATTTTGATATATTTTACTATATTTTGAGTCAGACTCGTATTAAGTAAATTTAAGTAATTATAAATACAAGCTTAAAAGCATGTATTTGTAAAACCCACTACTTTGAAACAACTTCATTTTGTCGACAGCCGTATTTCTAGTTTTACAAAAGCACTGAAATAATCCCACTTCAAGTTCAGTTTCTAGGACAGGAAATAGTAGTAGGTTTGTTTTGGGGGCATTTTAGGACGATGTGCTCCACCAGAGATCTCACTGCATCGCACTGTTCATAAGAAGTTGTGTCATTCAAACATGTTGAATCCATAGCTCTTCTGTAAAACTTCAGACTACAATTTCCCCAAAACGCTGCATGCAAAGTTACTCCCAAGTGTAGGGGGTTTGTCATTCCAACGCCTGAGTGAGACCTCTGATAGATGATGAGCGCTAGCGGCATGGCTGAAATATTAATATATCTCATGGAACTGTTTACATTCGTCACTGCTGTGATTTCTATTGACTTATCACTTGAACAAGCTTATTCACATGCGATTTTAATTTAATTTCTTATTTAACTGAAACACCGCAATTGCAAATTATAGAAATGCAGCTAATGTGAAGCTATTCTTTTATTACATATGTTTTTAAAAAGACAAATAAACATGTTGCATGATGTTGAAGGTAAGTAAAATAGGATATATCATTTTAACCATATTAATCTAATTACTGGGCATTTTTCTAAGCCTAGGACTGAAGCGAGTTGTTGATAAAGTAGGAGTTTCAACAAGATGCACCTTACCTGATTCCTGTTAAGGGGTAAAAATGCTTTGTCAGTGTGTTTCTAGTAATCTTTGACATCCTTTGTTCATCAAATAAGTAACAGTGTGTCGCCTGTTGGGATGAAACAATTAAAAAAAGATTGTAAGACTAAATCAGCATCAATCAGTAACAAGCTATTTTTCTGCTTATCTGTAGTGATTATATTTAAGCTAATATTTTAAAAATATATATATTTTTTTTTTAAACTCACACTCAACATTTCTTGCTTACCATTTCTATCTTCTCAAAAAGCCCACAAATATCTTCCTGATACGACTTTGGACTAAAAGCCTCCACAATGTTCTGGATGAGGAGAGACCTACGATCTCGTTGTCTGTACGACACAGTGTCTGAAGAAAGATGAGCAGGGAATAAAAAGCAATGAAGTTACAATCATTACAATAAGTTCATCTAAAGTGTCGCTTTCAACCCACCAGGAACACAAGATGAAAAGCAAATGAAGTCTTTTTCCAAAATTAAATGATGAAGCATGTCTGCTGCATGGTCCTCAGATTGTAGAACATAATAACCTGCACTGTGTTCTGAAGCATAAAAAAGGCAAACAGGTGAGACCATTATATTAACTCACAGTGAGCTTTAGTATCTGCAGCAGCAGATCTGAATCACCTCCTCTGCAGGCCTGAATGATGATGACCTTTGGTTTATCTCTTAGCTCTGGACAACTCTTGGAGCCCAAGTGTTTGAAAATGTTGTTGATTGGAAATTCATCTGGTTTGTCCTCTTTCCAGTCAACCCCAAGAATTTTCCCCAGCTTCCCATGAGACATGAGAACCACAAACACACTGTCAGTGTGTTTTAGTTTGGGATGTTTAGTGAAGTAAATTAAAGCCTCATCAATCGCCTGAAAGAAGGCAGAAAATCATGTCACCAGTTATTAAATTAAATAATCAATCAGATGAGAATCTGTTTCATTTAGTCTTCCATCTAGAATAAAGTACCTTTCCAGTGAGGTTTGTGTATTTCACCACCTCATATCCCAGATTAGAAAGCAGTTTCTCCATGTTCTTCTTGTCTTTCTCTGCTCCCCTTCTGTTCATTGATTTATCAGAAAACTTGAAATTAGTGATCAGCAGAGCTACGCGGTTCTTCAAGGAAGTTTGTGTCACAGGATAGACCTGAGAGACGAATAAAGAGCCAAGGGAGACAAAAGTGTAAATGTTTTGACTGCTGAATGTGAGATTGATTAATTTTGTTTACACACATGATATGCATAAGATGATTCTCTTCCATTAAATTCACTAACGTGTTGCTAAAGTTCAACCTGATCTATTAAACTAAGGATATTTTATAGCTTAATTTAATTACTGACCTCTGGGTTAGTCCTTATGGTTTTCAAGAAGTCTTCCACAGTTGGCACAGATGGAGTTGATTGGACTAAAAAAATAAATATAGTTTTTTTAATAGCTTGAATGTTAGTTGAAAACTTTCTTTTCGCAACTATATTCAATGTGGACTAACGAAGGACTCAGGACATGTTTTTCTTACCTGTAGCATTATTAATATATAACTGAAGCTTTTTTCTGTTTTAGCAAAATAAACAGAGCCTTTAAGAAGTTGAATATAGACATTGAGGGTTCTGGGTAGGGATGCATGCATTGGTAAAGGGGGGAGAAAGTCAGGACAACTCCAAGGGCCCCTGACCGACTGGGGGCCCTCCACAAAATAGTTTTGTTTTTGTTTTTTTTTCTTCATGGAAATAGAAAAAAAACTGGAGCCTTGTCAATAACAAATTAAACTTTATCGTGTTTTTTAAAACTGTTTTTATCAATAACAAATAAATGTTAGCACTCCCAGACCAAAACGCAAACATTCAAATTTACACTGAACCCTCCTTTGAATCTGCATGAAATGGTTCCTTCCTGCTTAGCGGCGACGGTGTTCAGCAGCAGTCAGTAGAAGAGGAAAACGACTGTGGCAGTTACTACGTCATAATAAAGTCAAGTTTTCAAAAGGAGAAAGAAAAAAGACAAGAGTGTCAATTTGTAGCCCAGTTTTTCTCCAAGAGAGCGGGGTTGACTGTGTGAGATTATCACACACAGAGTTGAGCCTGTTTTCATTCAGTGTCATCAACAGAAAGAGAAAAAGGCTGGAAGAAACGATAAAGCCGATAATTAAAATAACGTTGATAGTTTTAATTTATCGTACGATTAATTGATTTATCGTTTATGACTCGGTCACAGGGGTCTGTGACCGAGTCATGGCTGGACTGGGACCAAAAGAAATGGTGGTCCACCATGATTATTTATATATGTGGAGGCACGCAACACACCAGAGCATTCAGCTTCAGCTTTACATGTTGTGTCGTTACAAATAACAACAAAAAAAAAGAACAGAAATAAAAGACATCAGCTTACAATGAGGAGAGCAACCGTGTTTAAAGAATTGGTATGCTCTTTCTTAAGTGAAAGTGGATGTCAAAGGAGCACCGCTAGAGATGCCTTTCAAGTGTTTTCTCAAATATACAGTTTATAATGCCATATATCCATGTAAGACAAAGAGCTACTCATCAACGCATCAGCTTAAATATGAAAAACCGAGTTTAACTTGTTATTTTTTTGGTTACCTTCCAATGATAAATAATCCATTTCGGCTGAGCAATGTTTCACTAAACATGAAAATAATAACTGCAAGCTGTAACACCTGCAAACTGGAACTTTATGGCAGGGTACAATAACACTAAGTTTGACACAGAGTCTACTTGAACTGGAATATAATCCTGAACCACCCAGCCGTTTGTCAGTCTCACCCCAGAATAAAACCTACAAACACCCCAACATTTGGACCAGAACACATAAGATGTTAATCTCCTCACCAGTTTAAGAGGCCCCAAAGCCCAACAATGCACTGAAGGCCCCTCGGCCGGGGTCAGGCATTGGCGCACCGGACGAAAAGCCTTGCTGAGCTTGTGCCTATTAGGTAATATTTCTATATAAACCCTCAAAGATTTAGGGATTGAAGATTTGATTTTGCTAAACTTTTGAGTTTACAAGAATGCTATACTTCTTAATAAAGAAAAATCCATCAATTTTTATGCTTTTTAATCTAACATTTTTTCCTCTTACCTGACAGACCAGGTTGATCACTGGACAGACCCAGAGCTTTGTGAAGAACTGGGTCTATGTTCTGTAGGTGATCAATCAGCCTTGTGCTGGCTCTTTCTCCTTGTCTGATCACATAGTCAATGAGACGACGTGCCTGACCGGCCCTACTATACCTTCCCTCACATATTATATCCTCTTCTTCTCCATTCAAAACCTGGTCTTCTAAAAGGAGGTCCACGAGACAACGAAGTACTTCTCTGGACACCTTGTGCACAAATCGATATTTCACTTTCTGAAGTACCAAACCTGTAATTGCAAAGACATGGGAAAAAATAGTCATCATTATTTAAATACTGTTATTGAATCAAAAAAAAACTGAGTATCCTATTCTCTAATCCTAAAACTGTACTGCAGTGAAAGCTGTTACAGTTTGCAGTATCAGAAGATTACTGGCTTTTTCAGTAAAAAGTCATTGACGTAGCTTAGGTTGCATTACTAGACATTTCCATTTTAATGTTTTTATATGCATTTTATTACTTAGAAGATTTCTAGTTTAAACATTCGATAGCAAGGTTGTGCCGGACCAGATGAATTATGTTTTTTAAACTTTTGATAATTTTCCAATCTTAAATCATTAGATTTAAAAAATAGTACATTAATTCTTAAATAGACCTATGATAACTGATTAAGAAAATTTACTGCTCATCAAACAAAATGCAGGTGGTGCAAACAGATGTGGCAACGGTGAGTTGGCTAAAAGAAAACATTTTTTTTAAATATGCAAATTGGGGCTAAAGCATATCAGTCAGTGTGGGCATGGATGTATGTATGCATATACTTAGACATATGCAAATCCAGATAAAATGCTTTTTTTTTGATAGAATCAGATGGAATGCATGTATGATTGAATTGGAATGATTTCGGTAAAGTTCCTCGAGATGACATTTAAGTAAATTTGAAAAGAAATTTGTTCTTTGAAAGTCCACTGGTCAGAACACAGATAAATAGAAACAGGTGAGGAGAAAACGGGGTATTGAATAACGAAACAGGCAAGCATAAAGAAAAAGGAAAGTTTTGTAAATCATCTTTATTAAAAATGTAAAGTAAATATTTGTATTTTTAGGAAACAGTTTTTAACATCGTCTTTTTGTATGTAACACAGGCATCCATAAATGCACTGGAAAACACAAAACCACTAACAAGGGCTGAGGCAGTGGAACAAACTGAACATTGGCCAAAAGGAGGAGAGGTAAGAGAATTTAAACTGGCTGAAACAATATGAGTGTCAAAAAGTAATCATGCACAAAAAAATAAAGTAATAATTCAAGTGATTCATAACCGAACGTCTCTTTTTGCAGTGAGAGAGAAGAGCTTCTCATGTAACTATGAGCAGAAATAGATGTTCATATTTCTAAAGTTAAAGAAAAGCTGTGAAATAAACATGTTTAAAAGGTTGAAGTTGAGCATTCTTTACATGGTTTTAACTAGGACTTGTCATACTAACAAACACTTGCCTGTTTTTACTTTTCTTTTCATTCTGGTCAAATTATTTATCCAATAAAACAGAGTAATCTCGTCCCCCTCTGAGGTGTCCAGGTGTTGCAGCTGGAGCAGATCCAGTGTGATCCAGCTGCATCAGCCACTGACTCAAACAGCCCGTTACAGAAGTTTTACAAATCAGATCAATGTTTCACAAACTTGCTTTTAAATAGTCTGCTATTAGCTGACAATAATCTAGACCACGTTTGAAGAGTCTGGGTGTTATAGATTTTTTTTTAAACTAGAGTAGATTAAAAATGTTGAAGGTAGTGGGAAAATTGGGTGGAGTCGCCCTTAAATAACTCAAAAGATCCGAAAAATATATATCCCACAGATGGCGCCTCTCGCCCGGACCGGTAGCTGCAGATAAGCACCAGAACCCGTCCCGAAAGAAAATGGACGGCTGGATGTTTTACGCTTGTCCCCGGATTCAGAGAAAAGCGTAACCAACATCAAAATCCGTGTTTTTGTGTACAAATTTGACGAATAAAGTTTATTCTAATTCTGAATACAACACAGGAGAAGTACCATCTTTAAATTTCAAAGTTGGTTCTCTGACCTGCCATTGTTCGACTCTGAAGTTTCCTAACTTTGTCCGGCAAAAACAAAACGAAGAAAAAATACACCTGGACAGCTTTCAGGATGTGCGTGACGCACCCAATGAGGCGCTGGTGAATTCCTGATGTCACTTCCTGTAGGCTTTGAGTCCATTAGAAGGGAGAAGTCAGCGCGGTCGCCATATTGCCAGTGGGATATTGTTCTGGAAAACCAATGCAAGTATTTTCATACAGATGATTATATGAAGTTATAGAAAGTTTCGCTAAAAATAATGACGATTGCCGAGAGAAATACATTAAACTGACCTCAATTTAATAACTAGTATGCTGTATTTATTATTAGTATTATTAAGTAATGGTAAAGGATTGAAAGTTGTACCTATAAGCTGACAATTTTTCAAAGAATTTGAATGATAAGCAAAAAAATATATATATTTTCACAGTTAGTGGTTGGGTGAATCCAACACTGTTTACTCTTTTTAAATCATGTCAGCAGAAATTTTAAGATAAACAGGAGCAATAATTTTACATTGATAAATGTTACATTTACTAACATTTACTAACGTTAGTAAACTCTTTCTTAACAAAAGAGAGTTTAAACTTTAATATTGAGTGTATTTTACTGAAATTTGCAGTGGAGGATACATTCATTGATACCTCTCTTGTTTTAACAGAAAACTGTCCCAAAATATCTGTTATGTGTTAGAGCTGTCACTCTTGGAAGAGATTTAACAGGCAAAAATAAAAAGGCCAAATCACACCTTCCAGATGAGCATCAACTAGAAACTGCGTGTCAACTAGAATCAACTTTTTTTTTTCCTTCCACACCACACCTTTCAGTGTAGCAATATTTCACTGATATTTGCAGTAGTTGCAGGATGCATCCATTAATAAATGGCTTAATACATAAAACTTCTTCAGTTTTAGCAGAAAACTGACCAAAAACATCTCTCTTATGTAGTAGCCAGAGCTGTCACTCTTTAAAAGATTTAACAGGAAAAGAACAAGTAAAAAGGTCAAATCACACCTTTCACATGAGAATCAACTACAAAACAAGAAAACTGTACCAAATGACAATTCATTTGGTACATTGTCCCAATTTTTAAATTTTTTTTTAGAAACGGGGTTATAATCACACAAAATGAATTAAAACATAACTCCATCTCAAGTTTTATTCACTTTAAGAGTCAACTTTTATTTTTATAAAATTGTTGGAGGGATTCAGACCTGACGAAAATAAGGACAAATAAAAACATCAGCTGTAACGTCTGTAAAGCTGCTTTTCTGAATGCTAATCAATATCTGGACGTCATAAGAAATGATTCAGTTGTAAAAAATATGGCTGCGTCAGTTACTCTGTAAAAGTGTTGACAAAACAATGTTTCAAGTAATTTAACTTAATATATCTCCCAGAGTTTGGTCCAGTCAAGTTTGTTTTACTGACCTTAGTGGTTCTAAATCTGTGCAACAAATTTCCAAAGCAGTTTCAGAAAAACATTTCCCAGATTTATACTCAAATCCAGCCTTAAATCAAGAACAACAAGTTTTTTTTTGTTTTTTTTTACAGTATCCATTTGAAATACACAAATTAATTTAAGCTTTACAAACAATATGCATTATTCTTGACTGAAGACAAAAGGAAATAACTCCTGAGCCACATTAAAACATGGCATTTTGGACATGTTGCATTTCTGTATAGTTTCTCACAAACATAGCAAATATAAAATAAGACACTAATAGACATACAGTCTAAACAGATGTAGAAAAATAAACCACAATTTGGAAAAAAAACATCTTGGCTTAAAAAAAATGGTATGATATGTACAGGACAGGAAGAAAATGAGTATAAAAGCTTCTAATACACAAATTCAGTCTGTAAATCTTTAACCAGAAGCACAGATCTGTTCTAATGCCTGGTTGTTTTCACTAAGTATTTCACAAGGTTTCACCTTAAACTGAAACATTATATGTTACAAAATAAACTGTTCATGATTTTTGCAGTTCCAGGACTGTAGCGCCTACGTTGTCGTTTGCTATGGGCAACATAAATAGCTACCAAACCTCTCAACGACCTCAGCGTCATTCATAAACATAGTTACTCAAAGACGTCATCATTAGTCTGTACTTTTCACAGAAAACAAAGGCGCACATCTGAATTTATTCACATGGAGATTTTAAAATGTTACTGGAAACAAAAAGGAAAAATTGCAAGTTTGGTCCACAGGTGGACGCTGCTTCATTGCACACCTGAGCTCCTCGTTGCGTTCATTTGATGAAGCAACAGATATTTCAGTTTTTGAACACATTTCTTCTTTACTTATCAGCTCGGTTGTCCATCATACCTAAAAATAGAAAAAAAAAACATATAAATTTGATTCAGTTCAGCCTTGAACAAGTATTCATTTTTTTCCATAAAGCAGTAAATGGAATGAGAGACACGGAAAACCAATAAGAAAACTGACTGAAAGTTCTGCTTGTGACAACTGCACCGCCCCACACAAACATTTCATTAATGTTTTTTTTTTCTATGCCTCATCTTCCATTAATACATGTTTGACTAATCTTGCGGGGTTTACCTGTTTTGTGCCACATGACGTGATGCTTCAGTTTCCTTGTCATTGATAGAAAGTACAACCTTCTTTCTCTTAATGTAAGTAGGTCGTAGTTTTATTAAAACACCCCAGAGCTTGGTAATCAAATATGGGCTTTTGGTCGCTAGCTCGTCGTTAGCTAGCACCTTTCAGCAGACAACATTGTGGCAGAGGAGCCTCTTCAGCTCCAAACCAAGAAAATCAAAACTTTAAATAATCATGTTCATACTTTGTTATTTAATTTTGCTTGAATCAGAGTCAGGTTTGTCGCTCAACCCAACTATAGCTACAAAAAAAAGAAGAAAAAAATATCTATCTGGCCTCTGGCACAGGCTTGGTGAAGTTGGCTAAAATGCAATAATGGTCAGGAAAGTTAGTAAAAAAAGCATTCAAATCGCAAAAACCTTAAGAAAGCTCAAGGAACTACTGATCAAGAACTATTTTAGCTGTGCACAAAAAAGACTTTATGTTAGGAAGGGGGAAAAAAGACAAGAATGTGTGTATTCTTTGGTCATACCTTTCAGTACCTTACGAACCTCGACCGACAAGGAGTCCAAATCATTCAAACTGTACAACAGGTGGCATGCTGTAGCTTTTCCTGATTGCCTTTTTTTCCACTCCAACAGCATTTTCAGCTTTTGCATGCTCACACAGTTTTCCGCAACCTGGAGGTCATCCACATATTTACTCTCTATGCCCAGAAAGATGGCCACCTCCTTCCACTCTTTTCCAAGTTGACGGGCGATCTTCAGGAGCTGCTTCTCTGACAAGTCCTGACCCTGAGTCTTCCCTGCTTTAACTCCATCTGAAAAAAAAAAAAAAACGCAATAAAAAAAAGCTATTTATTTTAACCTCAGATGTTTTGGATATGCTCGTTTTACACAATGTAATCCCATGTTTAGCAGGTTTTCAGGATTTTTTTTTCACCTTCACAAAATTACTAAAATGAAGAATATCTTATCCCCGACATTACCAGGTGGAACTGTTGTTCATTTTACCATAAAGAAACCTACAAGGTTTAGCTAAAAGCCTTCAGCTTATCCTGCAAGTTGCAGTGAGACTTCTGTTCATCTCCTAAACAAAGCAATTAAAGAAGCTATTGGAGCGACCAGCAATACCTACTCTGTTTTTCATCCCATGGATTTTACAATTATCTCACAGCTCATTATTTAGATGTGTTGTTCTTCTAGATGAAGCCACTAAAGGAGCTGCTATTGACTACTTACTTTTTCTTTTATGTAAAAAGTTTTCCTAAACCAGTGTCTCTATTCACTTCAGTTCTCTAAAGTCCCAGCATGTTCATTATAAGGGATCAAATCAAAATTAAAACTCTCAATGCAACCAACTCTCCACTGTTGTGGGACAGTAAGCTATGTTTCTTTAGAAATTTTAAATAGTCGGCCTGTCAACATTAATTTCTAGCACTGGAACATATGCAACTGATAACAATATTTCAATATGATTAGACTGAGCTGATCACATACTTCTGTATATAATCTGTTTTGAATCGGAGCCACATTAATTAAACTGAATTCAATGTAATCCAAATAAACGGATGATGATTCACCTGACTCGTCCTGCCACTTTGGTCTTTTACAGGCCGTTTCTTCTTCCGAGTGGCTGCTGCTTCCCTGTCTGCCAGCTGCAAGAAACAGATTGATTCGAGTCAAACTGCAGAGGCCAAAAGCACGAAGGAATATCTGTCTCCCACCGAAGACCGAATAAGGAGCGTACAGATTGTCCTTTTCCTTGGCTTTTTTTCTGAGTTGTCCACACAGTCGCCTGAAAGAAAAAAAAAAACGGACATCAATCACACGACACAGAATATAATCAAAGTAAAACATCCACTATAAATCTAAGCAGACGGCCGAAACCGGCTTTCAACAAAACGACACGAGGAGCTATCGGACTCCCATGTGATTAAATATTGACGAATACAATTAATTCCACCTAAATCCTAACGGATCGCTGTGATATGGTCAAAATGTGTTCATTATGCTCCACTCATAATCCATTCAGTTATACACTGAATGGAATAACCGAATTCTGATTTTAATAACTCTACTAAACATATCAATTTACATTGTTACACAGCCAATGTTATCAAAAATATCCTATAAATTGGGAAGCATTTCTATTATTAATTTTTTTTTTAAAAACATAGATATTAAATGTGATCCAGATTTTGAGGTACAATTTAACGCTACTATTTGAAATGGAAGAATAAAGATTTTTTTTTCAAGCCAGTGTAGCATCATAAGCATGTTAGCAGGAGAATAAACACGCTGGCACCTTCTCTGATGGTGGCAGACCAGACAGTCTCGTCCGTGTTAATCTCTATTAGAGACAGTTTGAAAGGAGGCCGCTCCTCAAAGAAAGCTTCAAAGTAGCCTTTCATCTTGGTCACAGCGAGCGTGAACTTCAGCTCCTTTAATGAGACACAAACATGGTTTAGTAGCTGTGAGACACAAAACCTAAAGGTTTTTGTAAGGTAATGTACGGTGGCCGACAGGTGCAAATGCGCAGCAAAAGAGAAAACATGCAAACAAACAAAAAACATGCGCACAAATTAAATGCAGCAAGCAAAAAGCGAATAAAATGCAGCAAACAAAAAGAGAGACGCAAACAAAAAAGAAGACACCCCCGAATGAAATGCAGCAAATAAAAAGAGAGACGCAAACAAAAAAGAAGACACCCCCGAATGAAATGCAGCAAACAAAAAGAGAGACGCAAACAAAAAAGAAGACACCCCCGAATGAAATGCAGCAAACAAAAAAGAAGACACCCCCGAATGAAATGCAGCAAACAAAAAAGAAGACACCCCCGAATGAAATGCTGCAAACAAAAAGAGAGACGCAAACAAAAAAGAATACACCCCCGAATGAAATGCAGCAAACAAAAAGAGAGACGCAAACAAAAAAGAATACACCCCCGAATGAAATGCAGCAAACAAAGTGTTGAAAACGGAAGTGCTCCAGACCACTAGGGGGAGTCAAAGAAAATAGTATTCATTTCTATGGGACCAGATGCAAGATTCAGAGAAAGAAATTTGAAAGAAAGTAAAGGTACGTATTACTATATTTCTTTTCAGATACGCCGTCTTTTATAATATTATAGAATAACAGAATAATTTATGGGTAGCGTGATAGACTTTGTGTCAGTCATACCGTTCTGGGCTCGGTCTCGACTCTTTGACTCCCCCTAGTGGTCTGGAGCACTTCCGTTTTCAACACTTTTTGTTTGCTGCATTTCATTCGGGGGTGTCTTCTTTTTTGTTTGCGTCTCTCTTTTTGTTTGCTGCATTTTATTCGCTTTTTGCTTGCCGCATTTAATTTGTGCGCGTGTTTTTTGTTTGTTTGCATGTTTTCTCTTTTGCTGCGCATTTGCACCTGTCGGCCACCGTAGTAATGACTATTTTCTCCACGTCAACCAAGAGGTGCAAGGCAGCCAACTGAAAGGCCTTCAGAAAGTCTGCGGAAATGTTGATCAAAACAAAATACCAAACATATGCAATTAAAAATGGAAAATGGAAATCTTTCGCAACACATCTGGACAAACATAAAACCAGCACAACTTGTATGTAGAGATAGTTTTAGGGTAAATGAAAGTATTACTTAAGCTGATTAAAATCTATTTTTATCCGAAGTTCTATCAAACGTCTCTCTTCGAAGTTTAAAGTGAAGGATTTTCCACAGAATTTGGACTCATTTCATTTGACTTAACTGTTTTTTGGAACCTTTCAAACAGAGAAAAGTATCCAAGTTTGGGATTCAGATGCTAAACCTTTGAATCCCAAAGATTTAACTTTGGTCCGCCAGCTTCCCATAAGCCCTACCTGGAAAACAAAATGGCGTACTTTGGCCTGGGTCTTTGGTCATCTCTCAATAAACTGAAAAGTGTGTCCTCTGGAGCTGCCATTCAGCCTGTGCGTACCGGCGAACTCCTGCATCTTCAGCAGCTGTCTACGCTTTGTGTCACTGAATCACCACTTCATCATGGCTCACAGTAGCTACAGGTTCATAACAACCTCCAGAAGTGGTAGTCACTCGTCACAGATCAATTTAAAAGCAGAGTAGGCTCATTCACATTAAAAATGGAACTATTAAAATGAACTGACAAACATCTAAAAAAAAATGTAATAATAAATACTGTATTAACATAATCTATAGAGTAAAACATTACGTTAATTTTGTCTACAGTCTTGATAAAATCTCTTATGCACCACATGAATCATTTTCAATAAACTTTTTTAGCAACCACAACAATCAGCGCCTTGTTCTACTCTTTGGTTCGCAGAGAGCTTATGAAATGTATTAAACATTCCTCTTTCTCCGACTTCAATCTCTCAGCATTTGGAAGCGTGGAAAACACGGACTGAAGGGCTTCGTTCACTTCCTCCACTGCTGTTGCTAAAACATCACAGAAAATAAACGGCAACCAGTCACAACTTCTCCTGCTGTTCACTGTTTGGCTCGATTGAAATTCTACCGGACAAATCGAGTTCAATGGCAGAAAGCCCAGATGGAGCACTGAAGAGATGAGAATTGAGCAGAATTGTATAGGAAGGCAATGGCCATTCTATATGTTTCTCAAATACTGCTAAAATGAGGCTGGGTAAAAACTGTTTATGTTTTTTAAAGAGGTACAAAATGATCCCACTGATTGGGAGAATCTTATAAAGACATAAATAAGTAAAATAAAAAAACAAAATCACAAGTGATCTGTTTTTAATTGTTTAAAATCCAACAGTTTTAACTAGAATGGCTGGAGTTAGGCCATTTGGACATATACCTATTCAGGCTAGAGATAGTCCAACTGGCCTGAGGATTTTATCTAGCAGGTGCTTTTGTTCAGTAAATATGGCCATTACCTAGGGCCATTACCTTATAAGTACCCTGTTAATGGCCTCAACGCATCTCACAGTTGCACAATTGTTCCTTAGACTTCGACTTCGACTGACTTTGTTGTCATTTTCAATGCACAGGGTGTATACAGAACGAAATTTCGTTGCATACGGCTCAGGATAATGTTTGAGGTTCCAATGTGAGTAAAATAAAATACAGTATAAAATATGAATATAAATCTAAATATAAAATATAAAGTGCAGGACTGACAGTAAAATAGAAGTTATTTAGCTCTGTACATGTGCAAGGTATAAAGTGGAGACCAGTTTTTGAGTGCAGTCCAGTTAAGAGTTCAGCAGTCTGATGGCAAGTAGGAAAAAGCTGTTTCGGAACCAGGCGGGCCTGCACCGGATGCTGCAGAACCTCTTTTCCAGAGGGCAGCAGGGAGAACAGTCCATGGTGGGGGTGTGAGGGGTCACTGATGATGTTTCGGCCTCAGGACACGCATCCTGCATCGATGGTTGACCTGACACTTCGCCCTTTTGCCTGAGCTGGGTGTGGAAGGTTGTTGCCGAAGCAGTTTCTCCTTGTGTGCCTTCTTCTCACTCACATGAGAGTTACCGAACTCTTTTGCAAGCTCAACCAGGAAGTCCACCCGTCTCTCCTGCACCCCAATGCATGCCTGATAAAGCACATGTGCATTCAGTGCTGCCATGTCAATCATGTTTGCCAGGTTTGCTGACCAGCTGTCACATAGTGATGGAACCTTGGTCACCCCCCGCAAGATAATGACTGAAATAAATGCCATTAGTTCTTGTGAACTAAATAGGTGAAGCAGTCACCTATTTATCCTCCACAGCACAAAAGGCTGCATGCAAATTTGCATGTGCAAAGTCTCCCAGATTTCTTTTGCTTACACTTTTTGCATGATTTTTTTGAGGTGGATCAACACAATTAATACCCTCTTAGCTTTATTTCAAAGAAAAACATTACTAATTTCTTTTAGAAAAACCTTTGCATATTTTTTGAAACAGATTGTATGTTTTGCAAACTCTATGTACATTTGGCAAAATGACCTGGATAATGCAGCACAACATCATGGATCAGCTGCAAAAGGTAACATCTCTCCAAAAACACTTCATGTATGCTTCAAAACTAAACTGAAGAGCATTACCTACAGGAGATCTGATCTCCTGCAGGTATCATAGATACCCACCCCCAACATGGACTATTCACATTCCTACATTCTGGCCTGACGGTCAACGGCCACATTTACAATTGAAGAAGAATGCTAATTTGAGCCATCAGAGTCGTCAGGGTGGACTCAGGGCCTTTTGGCCCTGTTCAGCCATTCTGGGGAGAAATCGAAAACCCAGCCATTCTAGTGTTAAACAATTTTCAATGTTTCAGGCTTGAGAATGCTCAAAGAGTTTCCCCAAGATGTTTGACATAATTTTTACTGCATAGACCATGACCCAGTCTAAATTATGCTTTATGAACATGACTTATCCACATGCAAAGAGACACACCTCAGGTTTGATCTCCCCCTCCGGCTCGCTCACGAGGCGATACGTCCCCTCGTCCAATTTACACGTGGGAGGCTTATCGATCTTCATGTATCGATTCTTGTAGCCCCGGACTTGTTTGCCTATATCCTGAAATGGCAGCAGCACAGAGAGAAAACAAGATGAAGAAGAGGCTTGGTTTCTCAGCAACAACAACAGGTGGGATAAAAATAACCCCGACGACGGTGTCTTGCAGGAAGAGGTCACTCCAAGTTCAGCCTGGTGAACAAAAGAATCACGAAAGCTGAGAAACCGCAGGGAAAAACTGACTGCAAACATATTTAAAGAACTGGCATCTCTCATCTGGTTTTATTATTCATCAGCTGGATCCTCCCAGGCCCACAAGTTCATGTTCATGCAGCCACATTCACACTTCCCGAATGACATCACAGCTGCTCTGCTTCCCGTAATGCAGCCGTCCAAAGGCGTGTGTGTGGCGCTCTCTGGCTTTTTTAAAAATGTATTCTGACTTTTTACCTCCTCGCAAAAAAAGCTCAACATTACCATCAGGCAGGGAGTAATGCTAGTGACCACTGTGTTACGCAAGTTTGGAAATGTGAAGCATGATGAAATCAAAGCAATCACGGCCGCAAACAGGAACAGAAGTGAAAGTCACCTCTAGCGCTACGCCTGTTCTTAGGGTTTCCACACGTGGTTTCAAAGGTGAGGCATTTTGCTGGAGTTTTAGCCTCGGACAGTTGAGCTGATCAAAAGTCTGAGATGAGTTGAATATTTCTCCCTGTAGAGACGGTATTTTTTTTTTTTTTTCTGTTTTGTTTTCGCTGTTTTTCCCTCTCCTGTTTTGGTTGTGCTTGCACACAAAAGGGGGGGAAAAATCCTGAATCTAAACACCATTTAGTCACTCAGGAATATTTTTAAAAAGTTGTAAATTAATAGAAATCACTGGACACAGGAACTGTGTAAACCTGCCTTCACGCCCCTCAAGACTTTAACACATTTTGTCCAATTACAACCACAAACCTCAATGCTAATTGTACCAACATCTGTCAAACAAGGTGATGCACAACTATTAAGTTGAAGGGAAATATATTAAGTTAAGTAAAAGTCTAGAAAAATACAGAGAAATGTATATAATTTGTCAGAGATTTTTTACTAAACTTAAATAACACACAGGTAGACTCATTTACTAATTGGGTGACTTTTAAATGGAATAAGTAGCAGAATTAGGGGCATCAAAGTAAAAGGGGTTGCATAAAAAGTCATGGCACACCTTTTAGATTTTTATTTGTGGAAGATGTTGGAAACCCATGTGTCAATTTTATGACAAAACTGCCCCCAAAATACCGTAATTATTTCACATTTTCCATTCACAAGTGCTTTTCAAGGCACTTTACGTAATTAAGTTTAAACAGTAATTGCACATGTACAGTATCTAATTATGTAACGGAAACATTTTCTTAGCATCACCACTGAAATTTTGTGGATAGTTGTTAGATAAGCCAGGTTTTTTTTTTTCTAAAAAAGGCTTTTAAGCAGGCAGTTTGGTGACAGTCAGGTACTGAAATCACGAATAAAACAGGATCCTGAAACTACAGAATGTTTTTTTTAAAATCTGAGCTAATTTTCAAACTACTTTTGTTTCACAGCTACAAGATGCTGCCAATAACAGCACAGCTACAATTTCTGTGCATATTCCCATTACGTGTATGAATTTCATTCATCGTCTTACCAGTAATCCTTTACTTGGACTGGGATTTTCCTAAGGCGAAATTTACATACAAATAGCAACAGGTGTGAGTTTTTCATCAAATGAAAAAGCCACCTAAAATCTCCCAATTATTTCATGGAGAACACTTGTACTGTCTCAACGATTACGCTATTTAGTCACAATGATAAACAGCAGACTTGAAGGAGGTAATTTTCAAATAAATTATTAAAAGAGATGTGCGATTTGGCAAAAAAAAATTCATATCACTATATATATTCTGATGGGTGGATATGACGACATATATCACAATGTGGTTTGTATAAAACTTACAATAGAAACAAAAATAAAATTACATTAATTAAATGGAAGGTATCCATTTGTATGTGTTTAAACTCATTTAACACATTTAACCTTTTGTGCATACTGCCGTTGTACTGGTGCATAGCACAATAACAAACAAGAAAAAAAAAACTACCTGCTCCATTTTTATCTTCACCTGAAATTAACAGATAGTTGAATTTGGACTCAATTATGTGTTTAACAAGAGAATAATCCTAAACTTGTATCAAAGCTGGTTTTAGGACATGGTGTTAGAGCCGCGGCTACAGTCATCGATGCAGCTGTTCCTGGTCTGAAACCCAGGCCGCTTGGCAATCTGCTGCAAACTTTTAGAAAAAGAGAGATTTTAAAACAGAGGGAAAAGAGGCTGAAATTAAGACTCCTGACCTCAACATTTCTGAATATTTGTGGACTTAAGATTTATTACCGGGAACGCTTTAGAAAACCTGATATGAAAATTCATTAAAAGTGTTTATTGTACCACCATCTCACTGTGGTGAAGGAATAACTTAAATTTATCATTAAAATGCCAGAAATGAGCCATTCATTCTTATCAGTCACAATAAATTGTCCCAGTAATTATTGCGATAAGCAATAATATCGTCATTTTGAAGTACCGGTAATATATTGAAAATGTCATCATGATGCAAATTCACTCTCTCAAAAACCAATGAACATTAATTTTGTAACGAAGGTATTTTAAACATCCGAAATAAAACACAGCCAAAAACAATAAATAAAACGGAAGTAGAAACCATGTGCAACATGGAAGCTATAAATAAAATGGATGATGACGTCTGGAGCAAAATTGCAATTGCAAAATTGCCTTTCAAATAATATTAGTCATTAGATAATTAATCATTAATTATCAAACTCATTTTGATTTATCATGTGATTAAATGCTTACTGATAAGGAGTGGCTATAAACTCCTCTCTGGAACAGCAGAGCTGCTGTCAGCCAAAACTCCCCCAGAATGCCTCTGGTTCCTCACTAGAGACGACTGACTGACATTAAGTTGCGCGGTGCTTACTTTAATGTCGGAGGAGCTGTTTGTCGCTAGGTAGACGTGGAAGCTGTAGTTGTTGGCGTCGCTGCCGAGCTGCTTGTAGACCAGAACCACCCCGTGGTGCTCCACGGACCCTGACTTCTGAATGATGGGACCGACCGGCGAGAGGGACGTCACGTTCCACTTCACGTGGCTTCCTGAGTGGTCTGCGGTCGGCTCAATGAGGGGACGGTTGTCTTTAACGTGCAGGACGCTGAAGGTCAGGTCCTCCTCTGGATCTTTGGGAACACACCAGTTTCATTTCAGCTCTTTTAAACCGTGCGCCTTGTTAAAAAGACGTTACAAGAAGGCGCCGATGTTCTTACTGGCTAAGCAGATGGAGTGGGGGAACTGGATAGAGGTGAGGACGGACGCGTCCTTGTTGACGGTGTCAACGTTGAAGATCGGTCCAGCGAACTTCCAGGAGTTCGGCAGGAAGGAGCCAAACTTGGACCAAGATAGGATAGAATACCGCACCAGAACCGGCTCGCTTGCTTGGAAGACCAGACCGGTGACCGAACACTCGTACGTTCCTTCTCCTTCCAGCGCCAACCTACAAACATTCACAGAATGAGTGGCGGCGCGTTTTACTGCGTCGAAATCTGCTGCAGAGACGCTGCGTCTCACTCACTGGAAACGTCCCTTAGACCTCCTCTGAGGAGTAACAAGCTCCGTGCCGTGAGTCTGTCAGAAACACACACAACTCATCATCATAACAGTACAACAGCAATACAAATAAGATGAATAAAATAGGAAATTAGGCTTATAAAAAAGTCATCTGCAAAATACAGATTGCTGATTAGATGTATTTTCAGATTTCTTCTCAATTAGCTTTTTTCGTCACAGCTAAATGTTTCAGACCGTAATAAATTTATTTAAAAAATGTAACCAGAGAAAATACAAAAATAGTGTTATTTTTAAGGGGGAAAAAAGTGGTGCAGAGCCACCCAGCCCTGTGAGGAAAAGTAAATTTCCTCTTGTTAAATTATGAATTAACTGTTTTAACCACATTGAAGCCGAGGCTTGACCCGTGGAATCAGGAAATCACTTAATCCAGCATTTGAGGAAAAGAAATTTAAAATATCATACGGTGACAGTCAGATGTAATGACAATGTTTCTGGGGTCGTTCTGCTTCTTCAAGACGACACAGGACGACTTAATTTATGGACCGTAAATTTTCTCTACCACAAAACCTGTCCTGCCATCAGGCAATGGGTCTCAGTTAAATGACACTATGCTGCAGACCAGGTTAATTTAGATAGCTTTTGTTCCCCTTAATACATAAAATTTGGAAACTATATTTTATATGACTTTGGCAAAAATGCTGAAACTGAAGAAACCTCTAACCTGGTGCAGTGTCACAGCACGGCACCAGCAAAACAAAACAATATATATAAAACACATCTGGTTTCTGAGCTCACCTGATGGACGGATTTGCATTTTTCACAGCATAACTTAAGTCGTTCATCTGTCAGGAGGATAGATAAACAAAAGCATTGAAACAAAGTCGGTGGCGCAACATCGACGCTACATCATCATACGATTCGCTCACCTCTCCCATTTACAGCAGCAGCGTGAGGCTCAGCTCCTGCTCCTTCAGACCCAGAATTCCCTGTTTTCCATAGGATACATGTCACTTTATAGCAGCTGTAAAAGGCCGAGATTAAAATCTACGTCCCCCAGGATCAATGTATGTTCCTTTACAAACATTTACAACCAAGCTGGTTCATTTTTGAACTCGATCAAAGAATCTGCGAGTAAAAACCTGCTGCAACATCTAGTCTGTGCTGTTTGCCAATTCATCAATACAGCGTCTTTCCTCTTTCTCTACAGCAAAGCTCAAGTAAAGAACTGTCTACACAATGTAATTAGTGCTCATTCGAGAAACACAGCCACTTTTGACGGGTGATAAAACATAAAATCTGGTTGGTCTAAAATCAAAGATCAATCAGAGTTACATAAAGGCCAAATGGCACCATTCCCTCCCAGTGGAGGCACAAGCCTTCAAAAAAGAAAGAATATTTATCTCAGTTGTGCACTGAAATAAATAAGGCACCGTAAGAAAAATTGCTGCCGCTTTTTGATGAACATTTTGCATCTGGTTTGCAGTTTCTGTTTCAGTGCTACGCTAAAGGGCTAATTTATATATTTATTTAAGAAATATTTAATGCATTTAATCATCGGCACTTCTATAGTCTAAAAACACTAAAACGGATCAAAGCGGAGCTGGGTAATCCTGCAGCATGGGATACTTTAAAGCAATGTTTAAGATTTATTAAACCTTTATTTTACCAGAAAAAATACAACAAGTATATCTTTATTTATGTCTGCATGAATGACCTTAGGCATGTCTCCAGCTTACGTTAAAGACAAAGTGATATTAAACTCATCTTATAGTAGTATTCAAGACATTTTCCCACTTCTCCATTATATATATAAAGAAATAAGTCTACTCATTCCATTTAGTTATTTCAACAAGTATTATTATAAAGTGACACCGCTGAGCGCTAAATGAAACTCATCTAGCAACTTGTGGAAAACTGAAAATGTAAAACTGCCTGTAAAGTAGCAACAGGTCAGACAGTTTGGCCATTAGCGTCTAAACAACCGAGGAGCAGCTTGAGCAAACGATCAGGTTTATTACATATCTTACCGTTTTTATGTCCCTCTTTGGTGACCTCTTTGTCGTCTGCAGAGAAAATGTACGAAAAACGCAGATAAATGCAAAATTGTTCACAATAATTCCAGGCACAACATAAATCTTGTATTGTTTACATTGTCTTACCTTCTCCCTTTTCATCGTCTTCAGCGCCCCCTTCTGATGAAAGTTGGAATGCAATAAAAAAAAAGGTCACACAGGATGAAAAAGATACTAAGAAATGCAATTCTAGTTTATATGATTATTTTAAAAATATAGCAGTTTAATTCATGAACCAGATCAAATCAGAGTTTTTAGTAAAGATGTAATTTCTACATAGAAAATAATTTACTAGTTGGGGTAGTAAAGTAATAGAAAACCACCAGATCTGATGATGATTCTGTGCATGATTAATTCAAATATTAGTGCGGGGCTCAATCAGTAACAGGTGGCTCTTATCTATGCAAAAGATGAGCAAAATGTTTCGTTGCAGACATTTTTCAGAAGACTGGATCAGAAAAGTGGATCAGATAAACCTTAAAGTAGCACAGGAAAAAAAACTGTATATTCAAATGATCCCAAAAGCTTTAAGAAAGAAACCAAAACCAGAAAGATTAGGAACAAGGTTAACGTTACGGAGTGGTCGGCCCAGTCCACCCTTAATCTAATAAAATATGTTTTGCATTATGAAACAGGCTACATTACAGTTCAAACCGTAGGAAGTTACTGGAAAGATTTAGTCAAAAGAGACTGAATTTACAAGTAAAGTAGTTATCCAATTTGTTATAGTTGGTCTCAAAGTCCTCTTCATCAAAGCTCCACAATCATCATCATCAGGATTATTACTGTCCCTTTAAGAAGTTGTACGCGTTTCCAAAATGCCAGTTCTGCAGACATAAGAGCGAAGGTCTTCGCAAGCCCTTAAATAAGGAGGCATCGTACATTCAATGGCCACTCAAAAGGGTCAAAGGTTATATAGACAGTTTCTATGTAAAAAAAGATGTAAGAAATATTTGATTTGTATTTTTAAATGCTTCAAAGCAACACGTCGTCTTGTGGTTTCCAGTTCAATTTTCACACAATTGTTCATCTTCAGAGTAGCCGTCTGTGTTCTCCTTTCATTTGGGTTTTGAGGTCAGTGTGAGAAGTTCATGGATTGTTTTTAAAAAACCAAAAAGCAGTCGAGGGGAGAGTCTGTCTAGCTTTCTAAAAGGTCAAAAAAAACAAAAACAACTCAGCTTCTCAGCATCTCTGAAATATAGATTTGGAGTTTTTTTGCATTTGTTCCTGGAAGGATGACTAATTTGGAGGAAGTTAAAACTCGTTGGTTTCAGGGCTGTTATTTTAGTTTTACCACTTTTTATTTATTTTTTTTTTTAAACTAACAACGTACAACGCCTTGACACTTACTGACACTCTTGCATCATGCATTTGTCTATTTTCTTATGCCTAACGAAGCACGTGTCTTTTCCTACCATTTCTTCTCAAACTTTGTATTATCATTGTGCCTCCTAATTTGACAGAGTATTACTTTAGAGACAGACGATCTAAGTGAACGATGAAAAGCGTCTCACCAGAAGTTTCCTGCTCGTCATCATTTTCTTCATCTTCCTCATCTGAGCTCTCCTCAGTGGACGCCCCTGAAGCCTCTGTTACGGACAGGTCAAACAAAAGACAAAAAAAAGGTTTACCACAGTCAAAGGTTTAAAACTTCAAACTAAAAGCCGACTGCTCACCTGAACTGCTGCTGTCGCCCTCTGACAGGTTATCTGCAAACAACAAATCGGCTAAAACTGCTTTATCCTTATTTAACTAGTGCCAAACCTTTATATTTTAATAAAATATTAATGTTGAGCGATCATGACATGTCTATAACCTTGCAATTACATTCAACTTGGAAAGAAAAGCAACATTTTAAAAAGGTTTGATTGTTTTCTTTTTACATTCACACTTTTTGTGTTATAACCTACGGGGCTCTCTAGGTATTATGGGGGAATTTATTTCCTTTTTTTCTTTTGAATTCCCTCGCAAAAACATTTGCATCATCTCGCAAAAATGTACTCGGCTGCTCATTTTCTGAAAGTCTTTCCGCTACAATGTAAGGTTTCTGTCAGGGTTTTACATATATGTTGATATCTTGTTTGTGATATATTTGACGTTTAAAATCTTTTTCTTTGGGATAAAAATGCACCGCAAACTTGTGTGCAAAATAAGTTTCAAAAACGGGTCAAAAGTGGGCTTTCCTTCCCTACTCTGAAACGGAAACAGAAACTATTTGTGAGAAGGAATTAAATAAAGAAAAGAAAAATTCTAACTATTTGGACTGTTTCTGAGTTACATGCACAGGGTAATAAAGTCATCTGACAGATTTGGTTGTGTCTTTTTCATGACCAACATAGACAACCATCCATAGACTACAATAACAGATCAATTTTCAACCAGTTTCTACACAGAAGAGTTTAAAATGTATAAACACGTTTTCACTGAGGCCTTTTACAGTTGTACATACGTATACAATTTTAAATTGGCGTTTGTACTAAACGGAGCAGGATGTGTGAATTAATCCCTCTTCTACTTTCTCACAAACCGAAGTCTGTTCAAAGCTGCAAACACCTCAGCCGCTCAAATGTTTCAGGACCCTTGTTGCTGCGAAACAGTTTTCTGACAAAACTACACTAAGAAGAAATTTTTCTAAAAAAAAAAAAAGCCGCAACAGGTGCAGCCCCAGAGAGACTTCGTCAAAAAGCCTTCGTAAGAGTTTTATTTTCGCCCTCTTCAAAAAAAAACCCTATGCATGGCTAAATGACATCATCACCTCTTATATATGCAGCGTTAACCACAAATGAACTGTGTGGAGAGGCATGTCAAAGTGCCGAGAATTAACATGCTGGCACATATTTATTGATGGGTCCGGAGGAGTCTCTGCTCCAGCAGTTAGTGCCATCTGGATGAGTGCCTCGCTGTCTAACGGATGGAGCACCATCCTCTTCTTCAGCCCATAGAGTTTTATCTTTGAATTCACAAGCAGATGCTGCCATCAGTGCACCACCTTCATCAATCTCCCTCCCTCACTTTGCTCAACCTCCCTGCTTCACCTCTCCCACACCCTCTTTCCTTCCTCCCGTCCTCGTACGCCTCGTAGGTCCCGGATTCCGCATGAAACCATCCCTCTTTGTAACCCAACCGTCTCTTTCTTCTCCATTAAAACAAACAAGCCGAGTGGTTGCCGTACGTGCACTTAAGAATGCATGCTTGCATGTACAACTGTGCAGTTTGACAAAGCTGCAAATGTGTGGACGTGGCCTGCCATCTGCTGGTCAAAGCATCATAGTACACATCACAAAGAAGAAATTCATCTGTGTGACTGCAGTGCCCCTTGAACCTTTTCAAAACTACAAATTTCACTGTGTTTTATTTGTATTTTGTCTAATAGAACAGAAATGAGTACATAACTGTGAAGTTGGAGGGGAATTACGATGACTGAAAAACGCATCACGGTATAGATGTTTTATATCATTTGATTTTGACAATCATTTAGTTGTTTGCTTCAAATATTGTCAAACTGGTGACGTAACATTTCCTCTTCCATCTACAGTTTCTACTTATTTTCTTCTTCCACTCCATGGTGCGTTTTATTTTCAAGCAGTTATGAGGCACAACGGCAGAACATGAAACTGCTGCTGCCCAAGTCATTCAACAGGTTGTTGCTAGGTAACCAAAGAGTGAGTTAGTTGATGCTACCAGCTTTGCTTAGCTCGCCATGAAAGGATGAGCAACTGAAGCCATTCCTCTGCCTACATCCCCCAGAATGCTGTGCGTTTCCGAATCGGAGCGACATTGACATTGATCATGCGTCTGTCATAAAATATATTGTTATTGATTTATTGCCCAACCTAAAATAATCCTGATAAGTGCGGTTGTGCACTTGTAGACTGAAATGTCGGGTGATTTTAAATTGCTCCAGATCAGTCAGACGGCTTAAAAATGTATTCAAACATTCATTCGCAGGTGTTGAGACGGAGTCCAAATTGGATTTGACAGAGTCGGTGAGATAGGATTATGCTTTGATATGAAATTCATTCATTGTCATCCTGCTGGGAAAAGAACCTCCACTCCAGTTTCAAGACTTTGCAGCCTATAATTAACTTTCTTCCTGTAGCTCCATCCATCGTCCCATCATCTCATATTATACGTTCAGCTCTTTTGTTGCAAAAAAAAAAAGAAACAAAAATAAAAAAGTCAAATAAAAAATTAAACATTTCCCTTTTACCCACAGATTTTGTGTTAGAGGGACAAAATGTTAAGAATCAATGATTCAAGTCATTTTGTTCTCTCATATGAACTTTGTCTTGCGTTGAATAAAAACTGAAAAAGAATGTAATGATAATATGAAAATCCTCATCAGTCAACGTGCTATTTTACACTTTAACAACACAAAATTGCAAAGTTGTGCTGTACTTTTATTATATGTTGAAATTGCTAAGCCTTTGTCCATGTTGACAAAGATGACAGAGTCTGGAAGTTCAGTGATGAGAACAACCAGGTTGCCTGTAAACCTGCGAGGCGGGATTTGGAGAGGCCACACAGTCGGTAAACAACTTTCTAGAGCTGGGTGCTGATATGAATAATCAGATATGAAAGGCCTTTGTCATAAACCGCCAAGACAATGGTCAGACTTATTTCAGAGAGATAGGGAAGCACAATTAACAGAAAGAAAACTAATGGTTTATCAAGTTTTATAGTCAGATCATTGATCAGAAGTTGTAAAGCTAAAGGACAGAGATACAAAAACACAAACGCAGTGTAGAGCGGAAAGTCTTTCTCAGAGCGACCATGATCTCAGGCAGAGAAGGAGACTTACATTTAAAAACCAAACGTTAACAAAGATGTTTGCTGTAGGGAAGATAGTTTATCTCCCAGCTGCAGATGCATAAAGAATTTGCATGAACGCAGGCGTTTGTATAGATGAACCTGCATGCAAACTGGTTACAGTACTGGAAGAATGTGTAGATTTTTTTTGACTTCTTGAGAAAGATGCTGATATTGATGTGAAAATTTAAAAAGGTAGACTTTAAAAAATAAAAATAAAAAACATTTGAAGCTAAACGTGACCACCAGTTGGTATTTGGTGCCTGATGTGTTACAGGTTTGTTATTCTGCAACCTCAGATGAGGATCAAGTCAAGTTCCAGCAGTGAAAAGTGTGCCATTTGTTCATGGAAACATAGAAGCATACAAATGTGCCATGTTTCCATGAACAGAGATCTGAGGGATGATTAATAATCTAACGGCTTTAAACTTTCTCCACAACTTCATCCCTGGCCTGTATGCTGGGTTCCTGGTTCCTTATGATGGTGGGGTTTTTTCACCAAAGTTATCTAACAAACTTCTAAGGTTTTTATTTATAGGAATTATAAGAAAATTAAACTACACAAAGGTGTTTTACGAGCTAAAATGTTCAGGGGTGTAAACGAGAATCTTTTAAAAGATGGCTTCCATTTCTGAAATATAACTGGACTAACAAATATGTAACAATTTATTGGTTAATGATTCAATCACGATCATTTGAAGTAATTTTCTTCTTGGTTTAGTTTGTGCTAGCATACGTGACACCACTGAAAACAAACGTGTTGACATGGCTTTGCAAACATACTGCGGCCCTTTCAGGCAAATGATATGAAAAGCACCGAGAAGAGAGACCGCATAAAAGATGTAGCGTCGCATGAGCCTCCCGGCAAAGTGAAAGTAAACAGAGAAGCTCACAGCAATAAAATAAAGAGACCGAAAGTGAGTACCTTTGTTCACCAGGGCAGGGACCTCCCCGTCTCTGTAGGACAGAAAAGATAAACGCAAAATTATTTCAAACAGATCAAACTGACAAACATTATGACGATGCTGGACTTAGTTTATCTTAGTCTCAAATTCTGACAATGAACATTAGTCAGAATTGTGAGACGTGTAAGAAAAACAGGACTCTAGTAATCACGCTGTGGAAAGCGTTAAATAAAATCCTTTGGAAACCTTAGAAATGTCATGTCCTTAATTTTCCCAGCAAGCTTCAAGACTAACATCAGTGGATGAAAATTTAAACTTTTATCAAAAGCAATACCAAGAAAGAGTTCAGATAAGAAAACAAAATATCATCTTGTGTGTGAATGAAACCATCACATTTTTTTAATGAGCAAATTATTCTGCTTATTAAAGCATAACTGGGGTAAATAATCATTTTTGCCGAGTGTTTAATTGCCCACATTGACTTAATTTAAGGGCTGAGGTCAATTTTTATGGATTGTAAATGGAGCAAAATCTGCTGTAGTAGTGAACGCCTGGGCTAACCATTTTCAACAACGCCATGTTTAATAAACATGGCGGGTCTAATGGACTTTGAGTTAGAGGGTTTATGACGACTTAGAGAGACTTAGTGATAGATTAATATTGGATATTAAATGCCTTCACAGTTTTGTACCTGTCCGGTTTTGGTCATTTCTTACTTGACTTTTTCTAGGTTTGAAAACCTAGAAAAAGGGACGGATCTGTCTGAGATCCATCCCTTCCTAAGGTGCAACAATTCCTACCTGTGGGAGAGATGGTTTGTACCTGCTTTCACCACCTCTGGTTTAGGATAATCTACTCATAAACTACTCGTAACTGAGGAAATGTGACTATTTAACAAAATCTAATAGCAGGCAGTTACTCCAGATTTTTTCAATCTGTCATATTTCATAAGTATAAACATGGATCACAACCAAAATAAATAGAAATTGGTTTGATTATAAAGGTTTTACAAAACAATATACTGCGAAAATAAGCTTTTTGTAAGATTTGAGCTTTTTCTTTTATCTCCGCGATTGTTCAAAACGCAAAAATAAATGGCTTTGTAATGCTTCAAGTAGACACAAAACAAATGAAATAGAAGTAAAAAGGGAACAAATGGAAATGCATTGGTAAGAAATCGGGGTACAACTTGACCGTGGGCCATTGAAGACAACAGAACCACATCGTCTGCATAAAATGGAGAAAATAGAAAAGAAAAGAATGAATCTCTGGGCAGCACAGCGCCGTTACAATGACACTTTGCTTTTATGTCGCGCCTCCAGGGAACAGCAGTGCTACTAAAACACAAAACCTCCAGGCCCTGAAGGAACAAAGGCCACATTTTTATGCTACACGACTTGGAGGACAAAATAGAACGACTCACAGACAGTCACTGTAATTTTCCCCTCTATATCTATCAGATTGTAATGTGTATGAGGCCTAAACTTGTGGAACAAAGTCAAAACAAATAAGTATTCTTACATGATTTTGTTAGATTGGTATTATATTGGTCACGTTTTAAACAAGAGTAAAAAGAGTATGCTCTCTGCTCCTGATAGCTCATCTAAACATAAAGTGTCTGATTTATTTAATGGTTCAAACAGGTTTTATTTTTTTATTATTATTATTTTTAAGAAGAGCAGCTCGACCGCCTGCTGATACAATGCGAGCTTCAACAAGAGGCAACATGTCTGATTTCTATTAGGAGGACGAGGCAGAGTGCAAAATACCCACAGGGAGGCGTGGTGAAACACTTCATCTGTCTTGTTTCCTGTTTCTCTCCGTCGGCCGTAAAAACGTTAAAACTCCCCCAAACACGAGCCAAATGGTGAATTAGGAAATAGGAATATGTCATCTGGCAGCTGTTTATCCTGATAAAGAGCGGCGGCTTCCTTTTTCTTTACAACAAACGTCCAGGAAAAACTGTGTTTTCATTCCCTCTTTTTTTCTTTCTCTCAAGGTCGTTTCCCAAATAGAAACACCACAACTGCTGCACGGAGCTCATTAGCTGGTTGCCGTGGTAATGATCGCTTCCTCTGACATGTGGGTTTTGGGGTTGTTTAAATGTTTTCAGACAATCAAACACCCTGTGTGCGTTTTTAGATTGCTCTGCTTTAATTCCTTTCAGAAACTCGCCCCACAGTATTCCACAGCGAACCCGACCCAGATTAATTTCAGGTTGGCTTTGTTTGGGTTGTTGTTGTCGCTTGACGTCCTGGGTCAACGTCTAAGATAAGATATGATAAACTGCGAGGATGCCGTATTCGATTACAAACCAGCTGCCACTGGACCGTGGTGTCTTACTGACAACTCTTGAACTTTTCCACATTTTTTTTTAATCATGCTACAGCCACGATCTATAATGCATTTAATTGGAATTTCGTGTCATGGCGCGACACAAAGTATTATGTGAAAGAAGAAGAAACAGATAGAGGGACGGGCAATAAACAATAACAATATGTATCACAATAGAATATTGATCATTTCGCTGAAGTCTGGTCCAGTATTCTGGGGGATGTAGGCAGAGGAAAGGCTTTAGCCGCTCAACCTCTCTAGGCCAGACAAACAAGGTTAGTGGCACCAACTCATTCTCTCATTGGTTACCTAGCAACAACCTGTTGAGTAACATGCGCAGCAGCAGTTTCATGAGAAAATTGAGTAAATTGTGAGGAAAAGTTCATGCCCCCACTTTGGCAGTATTTTAAAAATTCAAAACAAAAAACTAATCAATAATTATCAATATACACTGATATGAAATACTCTTGTGATACTTTGTCAGTCATTTCGCCAACCCCTACATAGATATTTTAAATGTATTTTACAAATAAAATCAGAAATACATGGCGCGCATTTGTTTTCAGTCCCTATATCAATAAATTACTATCCTTACAAACTTAAAGTTCTTTCAAAAATGACTCAGATTCAGCCTGATTGGATGGAGAACTCTATAAACCAATTACCAAAACCTGCCACAAACAACACATTAATACTATTTGAGCTAAACCAGCGTTTCTCAATTCCGGTCCTCAGGCCCCCCCTGCCCTGCATGTTTTAGGTGTTTCCCTTCTGCTACACACCTTGATTGAATATGTGGGTGATTAACAGGCTTCTGCAGCACTTGATGGTCATGCAGTCATTTGAATCAGCTGCTCTGGAATAGAGGCACATCTAAAACATGCAGAGCAGGGGGGTCTGAGGACTGGAATCGAGAAGCACCGAGCCAAACCATTCGATTGTAGCTCAAGCTGCAAGTCTGCTTTTTGTTGCCTTCAACATGTTTTCTGCCAGAATTATGCAGTATTCAATTTTATCCAACTTCAACCAGCTTCCCTGTTCGTGTTTTATCCCTATAGCGTGCCACCACAATGCTAACCATTTGTGATGGTATCAGTTCTTGATATATGCCTTTTTTTTTTACTTCTCGTCATTCTCATCTGTGCTTACTCCACTATGTGACCTTCACTACACTATGCGAGCAACGTCATTTGTGTCAGGTGTGAATATCTGCTAACCAAGAAAATGTGTCCAACTGGCTGATTTTAGCATGTAAAATGTACATTCAAACACTTGGAATACATTTCACAACAATTACTGCACTGAAAATGTCCTTTATAATATAAAAATTGCACGCACTGAAAATTATATGACAATACATTTGTCATATCATGTGCTGGTTTACCTCTAGAGTTGCAATAGACAACAAGGCGGTGCCTTCTGTGATTGATAATAATAAACATCCACCAATATTTTCCCAACAAACGTTGGGTTAGTGTTTATACTAAGCTTAAATCTGTGCTTCTAATTAATCATCAGCGTTAAACTGAAAATGTGTTGTTGTTGCTGCTGTTTATAGGTCTGTGAAGTTTTTTTGTTTCTTTTAATAACATTTCTCAAGAATCCCAGACGGTTTCAGAGCAAGACAAAAAAAAAAAAAATGCAAAATGCAAAACATAGAAATGGATAAAACCAACATGTCAGATTAGACTAAATCCTGATGATTTGCAGGAAACGTTAAAGAAACATGTGAATTTGTAAAGCAACATTCACTGAGCTCATTTATTAAGCCAATGTTCAAAGTTTGGGTGGGGAAAAAACATTGCATCCAACCTTTAATTAAAATAGATCATTTATGTGGTGGGAATTTTTATTACCAGGCTAATGTCTTTTCCCTTTATCAATCTGATGTCTTTATTTTTTAATGCTTATGAACTTGTGTGAATCGTCACACAATATTTTCCCAGAGATCCGCAATGGAGCGCCTTTTTTTTTTTTTTGCTTTAATTTTCTGTCCTCGGATATAAACCTCATCTGTTCACTTCAACCTGTACAGCCGTGTCTGATTTTGTGAGCTCTCAAATCATAATATTAATAAACCTTAAGTGACTGTCAATCTGATATTTATTTCCATAGCAGCTATGAATCTCAGCTGCCTAAGAAAGCAGCACAGACGGAAAAAGAACATGGCCTTGAGCAGGGGTGGGCAACTCCAGGCCTCGAGGGCCGGTCTCCTGCAAATTTTAGATGTGTCTCTACTTCAACACACCTGAGTCAAATAATGAGGTCATTAGCAGGACTCTGGAGAACCTGACTGTTCTTAGGAGGTGATTCAGCTGTTGGATTCAAGTGTGTTGGATCAGGGAGACATCTAAGAGTTGCAGGACACCGGCCCTCGAGGACCAGGATTGCCCACCCCTGGCCTTGAGGAACCCCAAAAGAAAGGGCTGCAGTTTGATGCATCCATCTTCCCATCTGATCCGGGAAAACATTTTTTTAAAAACTCAACAACACCTTTAGCCTATTGATTCACATACTGTGATCAGCAGTGTTAAAAGTAGAGGAGCGGGTCAACAAAACCCACAGCTGCTTCTACTGTAGATGAATCACATTTAGAAAAGTTGGACCAAAACCTTTTCATTGTTTTAAAATTTCTCCAGAAAATATATACATGCTGTTCAGTTCAAACTGGCAGCTACTTGCTTTTAATATTACACCGCAGTGTTGAGCCGGTGTGATGCTCAGGGCTCATATGGGGACTTTTCCATGCAGTTGATGGTGCAAACAGAACCTGCGCAGTGTTGTATGTCACTGAGCAGAATGAGTCATCAGTATCAGCTCACCTGCTGGTACAACAATAACATAAAGTGGGTAACAATGATAGAGGAAGTGACTGATGACTTTTTTGTTGTTGTTTGTTTGTTTTTTTTTTTTACTATAACCAACTAATACCAAACTGTAAATATGAAGCTGGCGTGTTTTCCGGTGTTATTAAAGAGTCGCGAACTATGCTGATCATTTAACTTTCTTTTTGGCACAACGTGAATGACACGGTTTTGTCGGTGACTCATCCAACTAGTGTAACAACACAACAGCGTGCTCCGCAGAGACGCCAACAAACGGACAGAACTTCCTTCCCCTTTATGTCTGAAACTACTTTCAGTTTTACATGTTTTTTATTATTATTATTATTATTTACAACAAGGAAGCGCAGCTTGCGTTTTCTGCTTGCTGGTCTGCTTTACACAAACTGATGAGCCGCGGCTCGACAACAAAACAAAAGATCCCCACTTCCTGTGCGCAAAGCGACAAAAGACCTCCTCGTTTATCTGTTTTGCTTTGGTAATCGATGGCGGGGAGAAACTCACCCGTCTTCCAGGTAGCACGCCGCTCCACAGCTCGCCATCTCCGCAACCATCCCCTCCGCTGTAATGTAACCTCGATCAAGCTGCTGCGCCTAACGTGTGAGGACCAAAAAAAAAACAAAAAAAAAAAAAGCACCTGAGGGAAGGCAACGTTATCACCTCATCTACATTAAAGGGGCTTAAACTGACCGTGCCTTAAAACATAACAGCAGTTAATCCAAACCTGCACATGCGTTTCAGGGGCAGGCGATTTTCGATTTGCAGCGAAACACATCGGGGCATTGTCTCTTTTCACGCAAACAGCGCCCCGCGCTTCCAGCGGATAAAACCTAGATCATTTCTGCATGCGAATAGCGCCACTGCGTAAGTCTCGCCACAGCACTTTGCCTTAAAGAGCTGCAGCGCTGCGCAGTTGAGGCGCAGCATTTGGAGGGGCAATGACGTAGGCGGAGAGCATCATCCCGCCTTTCCTGGACTGTTTTAAAGTCATATTTATGATTTACAGACTTGTTAAACAATGTCTGGGATAAACCAGGTTTGTAACTTATGAGCAAATGAGCAGGAATCAATTAAACCACCCTTGCTTTTAAGCTGGGAGCCTTCATGTGCAATCGGTGGGTGCGCACCATTTGTCAGCCGGTGAAGCAATTAAGCAAAAGATCATTTCAAACGGCGCAGCAGACGGATGACCCCGCTGTGATCCACCAACAAGACCTCTTATGGTTCAAAAGCAGCTCTAAACAAATGCGTTTGAATGAACTCGGTGTTCCAGCTGTTTTGCCGTTTTCTGAACGTTTGTTCCAGATTTGTGGTGCATAAAAACCTGATGTTGCTTCTTCACGTTCGGTTCTGTTCTGGTGATGCCGAGCAGACCACCAGAACCAGAAGGAAGACCTGTAGAGGAAAGGAAAGTTTCATGACGAATTCCAGACTGTTAGCCAAGAGGTGTTGGGTGGTGAGTGGTGCAAAGGGCAATGAACAGCCAAATAAATGTAATGCAAAGTCAGTCTGTGAGTGGGAGCCATGTTTCTTCTGAAATTGTGTATTTTACACCACTCTCTTTAGACATATCTGACTTTAGCAAGAAAAATCAAAGGCTGTTTTTTCTTTTAGTTGCCTTAACTGTAGGCAATAAAATCATTCTTCTAAACTGGAAAACAAAAATAAACATTAGTGTAATATTTCTCTTACTTGCATAATGTGTAAATAAGAGGAACGTTATTTACACAATGTTCCTCTTTTCTCTATTTCTCATTTTCTATTTAAAATTCTCCTAGTTTTCCATATTTGATTTTATGAATCAGTTTACAATCTGCAATTCCAATATAAATGACTTACTATCTATTTGGGCTATTTAATGTACATTATTGTCATTGTTTTGATGATTGGAAAGTAATTTCTCTGTATTCATAGTTCTTCACTGCGTTTTCATTCAATCAATATCATAAATATATTATTATTGTTGTTGTTATTATTATTATTATTTGTAATAAATAAATGTATTTATTTATTTATTCATTTATTTAATCATTTATTTATAGGAACACTCCTCCCACACCGCCCTTCAAGCCGGATCCTTCTCGGCAAGCTGCCAAGAAACGCACCCATTAGGCTTTTGTATACGAGTAAAACATACAATAAGAGTAAAACAGGAAGTTGTTTTACTCTGCTTCAAGTATTAAACTAGGTCAGTAAGAGCGGGAAAATATTGTGGCTGCATTAATTCTAAATGCCACTAGAGGTCATTGCAGGAAACAATTAAATAAAGTGAACTTATTAAATCGACAGCACCGTGTAGACATTTTGAGCAACTTCTACTGTACTTATAATTAACATCAAATGAGTCAGACTTTTTTTGAATCCTTGAAAGTTGTCTTAAGTTTGAGTTTTACACAGCGGCGAATCCAGAGAAATATATATATTGCCACAAGATATATATATATATATATATATATATATATATATATATATATATATATATATATATATATATATATATGCAAGTGAGTTGGGATACGGGACTGTCACATATCTGAGAATGAATGAAGAAGGAAAATTTCATTCTGCTTTCATCATTGGAAAGGCCCGTGTTGCACCGATAAAGCAGACTACAATACCAAGAATGGAACTTGCAGCTGCTGTCGTTGCTGTAAAAATGGACAAAATGTTGAGAAAAGAAATGCAACTCGACTTACAAGACTCACAGTTTTGGACTGACAGCACTACAGTGTTATCATACATCTCATCTGAAACACACAGATTCAAAACTTTTGTTGCAAATAGAGTTGCAGTTATAAGGGAAAACACAAAGCCATCTCAGTGGAGATATGTCAATACTTCCCTCAATCCAGCAGACTGTGCATCATGTGGGTCGACAGCAGAAGACTTTATGAAAAATTAGAAATGGATAAACGGTCCAACAATTCTCCAAAGTCCGGAAGAGTCATGGCCTGATGGTTATGAAAGTAAACCTGTGGGCCAAGATGATGTTGAGTTGAAGAAGAACCTAAAGGTAAACTTAACATTGACAACAAGTGCTCCATGCCCTATTAACCAACTGATTGAGTACCATTCCAACTGGCACAAGTTAAAAAAGGCTGTAGCATGGATGCTAAGACTCAAAGAAATCTTGTTACAACTTAGTAAACAAAGACAACTCATCCAAAAGACAGCCAGTAACGCAGATACTGTCAAGAGGATGAATGAGTATAAGACTAAAATGAAAATGAATCCACTGTCAGTACAAGACCTACAAGATGCAGAAAGGGCAATTGTTCAGTATAGTCAATGCCAACAGTTTCCAGAAGAAATCTCATCTCTGCAAAGAGGTGTTTGCGTGAAAAGGAACAATGAGATCTATAAATTAGATCCTCTCCTTATTGATAACACACTGAGAGTTGGTGGCAGACTTTGCAATTCAGCCATGCCTGAAGAGGCTGTACATCCTGCTATTCTCTCAAAAGACATGCACATATCAATACTCATTCTCAGAAATATTCATGAGTAATCAAGACAAAGTGGAAGAAACTATGTGCTGTCTCAACTATGACAGAAATATTGGATTCCTAAGGCACATTCAGCAGTAAGGAAATTGCTTTCAAGCTGTGCTGTATGTCGAAAGTTTCATGGAAAACCAGGAGAACAAAAAATGTCTGACGTACCACAAGATCGAGTTTTGCCTGATTCACCACCCTTCCCTAATACAGGTGTCAATTTCTTTGGACCAATCTAAATAAAGAGAGGACGGAGTAATGTTAAAAGATACGGTGTCCTATTTACATGTCTTGCAATCAGAGCTGTGCATATAGAAGTGGCTCATTCACTGGACACAGACTCTTGTATAAATGCAATACGGAGATTTATGTGTCAAAGAGGACAAGTCCTGGTGCTTCGCTCAGACAATGGCACTAACTTTGTTGGTGCCGAAAGACAGTTGCGCGAGTCTATTGAGCAATGGAACCAATCAAAAATTGAAGATACACTGAGACAAAATGGAATTCAGTGGATATTTAATCCACCAAGCGGCTCTCATCATAGTGGAGTTTGGGAGAGGCAGGTTCCAACTGTGAAAAGACTGCTGAGCTCTGTGCTGAAACAGCAGATGCTTGATGATGAAGGTCTCCAAACAGTGCTCTGTGAGGTTGAAGCCACCATTAATGCAAGACCTATAACAAGTGTTTCGGATGATCCTAATGACATTGAACCATTGACTCCAAACCATTTACTGTTACTGAAAAAACAACCTCTGTTACCAGCTGGACTATTTCATCGGGCAGATCTCTATGTTCGCAGAAGATGGAGGCAGTCTCAGTACATTGCTGACCTATTTTGGAAACGGTGGACGAAAGAGTATCTTCCCATACTTCGAGAACGTCAAAAGTGGTTTCAAATCAAAGAAAACCTCGCAACTGATGATGTGGTCCTAATCATGGATGAAACCGCTCCCAGGAATGCGTGGGTCATGGGAAGAGTCCTAAAAACTTTGCCAGATAAGAAGGGTCTTGTTCGCAAAGTTCTTGTGAAAACAATGACCAACACCTTGGAAAGACCCATTGACAAGTTGTGCTTGATTCATAAGAAGGACATTGTATAAAGACATTTACAACACTTCTTCTTAGAAGATATTCTATATTTTTGCTCTTGCTAAAGTTATGTTATATAATTGATATGTTTCCTCCATATGCAATTATGGGGCCGGAAATGTAAGAGCCAAAAATGTCAGTTTGAACATTGTTTGTTGTTGTGTATGCTTTTTGCATATTTGGATATTTTCTTAGCAATAAGGTTTTATTTTAGTATGTTTCTTTTGTAGAAAAGCGCCACCTAAAGGACATAATTGAAAATATATGAAAAGTGCTGTCCAGGTGTGTGTTAGAATCATACAGCAAACCAGCAAAACACAGAGAACCTTGCAGTCCCCCCCCCCCCCCCCCCCCACCCAAACTAACCGACTGAGTTGAGTAATGCGGTTGGATGCAGGTAATGTTAACTAAAAATGACTAGCTAATAACAAGACAGTACCTTAAGCTTGTTAACTAGTAGCCTAATGTTGTTGCCTACGTTCAGCTACGTAGATTCATTTTGTGTGTGTGTATGTGAATGAGAATAGTTATGGGGATGTACTGCCGATCTGACACTTTGCTTTTATGTATTTTTCTGTTTTTATGTATTTATTCATGGTTACTGTCCTTTTGGATGGGCTTTTATTGTTGTGTTGCAGTTTTGCCCTTGCTTCCAAGATAAATTTATCCTATGGGAGACTAATAAAATAAAATCATCTTATTTTCTCTTTTCATCACCTAGAAAAGAAGCTCAAAGAAAGGTAAGCTCCGTTGACGTGATGTTAGCAGAGCTAGCTGTACAGAGACGCATAAGCATTTGTGATGTAAAAAAAAGTCACTCACTGCGCTGAATTATTGTGCGGAGGTGTTGACTAACATGTCGCATATATGGGATTTTTCTTATGTAAAAATCGTATACATTACTTAAGAAAATGAGTGGTAATGAATTCTTATGAAAAAGGAGGGTTGAATTTTCTAGATTTCACAACTCTAAATAATACATTCAAAATAAATTGGTTAAAGTCGTATCTAAAAAAATCCATCCTCCATTTGGAATACTTTCCCAAATTACATTTTCTCTGGGGTCTTAATTTCCTCCTCCTCTGTAATTATAATATAGAGAAAATACCAGTTAAATTTTCTGCATTTCACAAACAAGCACTTCTTTCATGGGCACTTATATACATACATAATTTTTCTCCCCATAAATTCTTCATCTGGAATAATCAATACATCCTTCACAAAAATAAATCTTTATTTTATCCTAAATGGTTCGACAATAAAATCCTTCTGGTGGGTCAGCTATTTAACAAAAATGGATGTTGGCTCAGTTACAGTGAGTTCAAACTCAAGCATAACCTTGTTGAGTACATTTCTGTTTCGCTTTATAAAACCAGCTTTCACTCCAAATACAGTGACTCATCTTATATGGTGCGTCTCTAACAGATTCACTCACGTAAACAGTAAAACTTTGCACTTATTTTTAAAATAAATGGCTTAGATAGAGAATGTCTGTAAAAATAAATTTTGACATCTCATTAAAGATGATTGATTTTGGGATTTTTTAGGTTGGGACTTTGAGGAATTTATGCATGACACATTGCAAACCTAAAGAAAGGGAAAGTTTACAATGTATAAAAACTTTTTTAAGATCATGTTCAACTAGCAGAAATATTTTAAATTTACTCAGCTAACCTTTTGTTATTAACTTTTAGCTGACATTGTTTTCAATACTTCTGCAACAATAAGTCTAACAGTTAAAATGCCAAATCAGAATGAATGAATGAATGACACTGAATGTTAAATTCAGTTTATGTATTTTTTTTTTCTCACAAGTCAAATTAACTTAATCCATGAATCAGATCAGCAGAGTTATCAGCATAAAACATGAATATCGATTTCTAATCTCAAGACATGTTCAGTATTTCACAAAAATAAATGTTAATGCTGACCTGGAGGTGGCGCTACTCAACCAGTCTACCACCTAAATCAGCACTGGAAAGGTTGCCTGCATTAAAATATGTAAATATTCTCTGCAGTGCAGGGGTCATGTAAGAACATACATTGTAATAAAAACAAAGCATGTTCTCCTTAGCTAAATTAAGTTTTATTGAATACGGTGTTGCAAAAATGCTTAAACAAGTAGGAGTAAAACAGCAAAATACACCTTCAGATAAATATCCATGTGCTTATTTAGTAGTACCATTTCCTCTCCTATAAGTTCCTAGTCTTCTTCCAGAAGACTTTTATTCCAGCTTTGCCAACACTCATTTAGACACTACTGCGTTGTTTTCATCTGCAGCTCTTCTAATTATCAACTATTAAATAAAACAGCTAATCGTCGACTCAGTGACTACAAGGTGGCCGCAAAACAAGCCTAGAGCATAATCTTTTCACCCATGTGCTTTATAGTGAATATTATGTTGTTTTTTTAGCTCTTTTAGTGGCCTGTACTTGTATCGTACACTATGTATGAATGAATTTTCTGCGATTTCCCCATTTTCTTATATTTTTACTGAAAACTTGTGGGCTTTGAACAATTTATGAACGACTCGTCATTATTTCCTGATGTCTCTGTTAATAAACTTCAATCAAACTTCAAACTTGTAAGAAAAACTCACTTCTGCTTTGATCAAAGTGCTCACTTGTGATGGTGATCAATAAATCTCAGTATACCTTTAATCAGCAGCAGCTGACTGACATGATTTTTTTTAATGCTCTAAAGGTTAAATATCAATTATTAAACGCTGCCTTTGAACAAATTAGAAATATGCAGGAAACATGACACATCTTTTGTGTTTTATTTGCAAATGAAGGTTTAACTTTCGTTTGCAATGAGATATTGGCCTGTTCCTAACCTCTGAAAACATGTGTGCATTTAACATTATAAATCTATTGGGGATTCTTTTCACTCTCAGAGGGAGGAAGGTGTTGTCCTGTTGATAACAATGGGCTGCTTCACCATCAGGTGGACTTACTCATAGCGAGAAAGCAGCTCAGCGTGGATCCTGCAGCCCTGAGAGTTATGCTCAATCCAAAGAGAAATAGGAAAATGAAAGGGGAAAAAAAAAAGGTTGATCTTGATTTAATATTTGCTCCTGGACGGGGATCAGTTCCTTACGTCTCATGGCTGAACCTGTGACTTCATTTTCTCTGATTTCATTCTGATGATTTAGGTCCTGTATTTGTTTGATCTTTACATATTTAGCTTTTCATGTTGTCGTCCGTACTGGTTCTGTTTCTCTTTGCTTTCCGTTTGGATACGTCTGATTTTGTTTGATCTTTGGGGCACTTTCATCCTGCTAGATTAGTTATCTAATTTAGTAGTGCTACCACACATCTCTTCTCCTTGTTCACTTGTGATCTGGAAGCAAGTGTTAAAAACATAAAGTCACGCAACTCTGAAAATCTGGCCTTCATGGAAGAGTGGCGAGAAGAAACACATTGCTGAATAGACGGCAACAAGCCACGTAAGCAAACATCTGTTCAAACAACTACTAAGACTTCTCCTTACCATGTTGAAGCAAGGTGGTGGCCGTATCAGGCTGTGGGGATGGTTCTCTTCAGCAGAAATATAAAAACTAATCAGAGATAATAACAAAATGGATGAAACAGACAAACTTGGTTGTCCCACAGTGGGGGGGATCTGTGTAATCAGCAGCAAGTTAAAGGCAAATGGAATCATACATATTCACAAAAAGGACAAAAATATATCTAAGAATAAGAGAGAAAAAAACGGTTTTCAGGAGCGCCCCCTGCACTCCAAAAGGTCTACCTTCATAAACTAGAGTTACGTACAGGAAACTCCAAGAAGAAAACTCACTGGAGGCTGCAAAAAGACTGAGGTGAGTGTTCCTCGTCCCTGAACGTTAAGCCTGAGTTACGGTTAGATCAAATAATATCAATTTATTATCCATGGCACAATGTGATGCTCCCAGAGCTCTCCATCCACTCTGACTGAGCTTTAGCCATTTTTTCATAAGAGAAATATTCAACATAACTCATTCTCTTGTTACAAAGCTGGTAGAGACATAACTCTAAAGGGCTGCAGCTGTAATTGCAGCAAAAAAAAAAATTTCTCATTGGACACAAACACAAATGCATGCAAAAACTAAATATTTACTAATAAGAAAAGAAAAATAAACCCAAATATCCTTAACCTTTTCACTTCATGAATTATGCTCTACTTTGTGCTGATCTAACACATAAAATCCCACTAAAATATAAAGACGTTTGTGATTGTGGCATGCCAGCATATAAAATATTTTTGCAAGGTACTGTGTAAACATTAAATATGGAAAGCACATCGTCTGTGTCTCTAAGGAGCATGGATAGGAGGTTTTTGATTTCAGCGTTTCTCTTCTGCTCTTCACACAGACATTAGTTCTTACACAATTTATAAACATACCAGGGCTAGCAGAAGCATTTTTGGGACAATAAGCAGATTTTTATTTTGATTTGGCTAAAAGGCCAAAGTTTGAGCCAAAATGACGCTAAAGAATACTTGCATCATTCCTAGTAGCCTACAAAGCTACTAGGAATGATGTTAGTAGCCTGAAAAGCTAATAGGAATGATGCTAGCCTGCTAGCATCATTCTAGCTAGGAGCCTAGCTACTAAGAATGATGCTAGTTGGGCAAACACTGAATTTATAGTAAATAGGTTAACAAGTTTAATGTCTTATATTTCTCCAACAGCAGTACGAGATTTACCTATTATATGTGTATCAACTGTAAAAATAATCTAAAACTTTTATGTATCACGCTAGCTTTTTGCTCTTGGAAGCCCCCTGGTGGTGTGGGGGCACTAAGCAGCCGCTGGACTCGCCCTGAGTTGGCCCGGCAGCCCTGAACCTACCTCCACATATCATGCTAATTCTGTCAACAGTCTGGTTTTTTTCCACATCTTCCATCCTTCCAGCTTCTTTTTCTGTGTTGCTGATGCATTACTTTCCCCGTCTCCTGATGGAGCGCGGCGCCTTAGGGGAGCTGCAAGAAGGAGTCCTGGGACAGTGTGGGCGTTTGAAGACATGTATAGTGTCATAACCCTGTGAGATACAGAACCCCACCACCGCCGCCATCCTCTTGCAGAGTGACTCAGCGCGTGAAATGCAAAGGCAGTGGGGGTCAGGAAAAAAATCCCCCTGCCTTCCACCCCGACTCGCAGCATGTGGGAAAGAGAAAACTATCCTATATTTAACCTCCAGGTGTCTGTGTGGTGCGTTCATTTGCGTGTGTCAGGAACTGAGTCACCGGCTGCTGGCTGCTGGATGGGTTATCTATAAGCAAAAAATGAGTCTGGCCGCTCCCTTATGTGGCTGGCCGGGGGACTTTTAGCAATGTGTCAGCGCTTTCAGCACTCTGAACTCAGGCAGCTTGAATATGCCACATATCGTAAAACTTTCCGAGGACACCCGTTCGAGCCATTCCCGTTCGAGCAGAAGCAACAATGCTGAGTCAAATCACTTACTGCTTTTACCCATCAAAGCGCCATAAATGATAGCAGCCTATTAAGGCTGCAGCTCTTTATGAGGGGAATCATATATGTATCGTCTCCATGAAGTCAAAAGGCCTGACTCAGCGCAGACCTCCCAGTGATCTGGTTCTCTTAATAGCGCCCAGACTAAATCCCATGGGACAGGGGACGGATTTTACCTCTTCTCTTCTGCTCAGGATGTCTTTAACCCTCAAGGAGAACTTCTTTTATTATTATTTGTTATTATTATTATTATGTCCAAATGGTATTTTCCTCATTTTCTTTGTGTCTTGTTAGTAACAATGACTGGATGAAAAAAATATGTTCATAAAACACCGATGCAGAATTTCTGTTCAGTGGAAAATGTAAAGGCTGTTTTATAAATGTTTCAAAGGAATCTGGGGAATATTTGATCAGCTCTATAGAATCAGGGTCTTCCCTGTCCGGTCGTCCGTTACAAATGTGAAACTTTGTTGAGATTCTGCTAATGTCAAAAAAATAACATTTTCTCATTCGCATTTTTTGCTGTAAACTGAACAGCGGTTCTCTTAAACACATCAGACTAACTTATTCTACAGTAACAAAAGAGTTTTTTGGTTGTTTTTTGTTTTGTTTTGCAGACACCATTTTTATTGGGAAAGCCTGTTTGTAAAAACATAAATTAGGAATCTCCGTGTGCCGCTAGACAGGAGGGGCTCAGCCAGGTCATAGGACCTGGTAAGCATCGAAGCCGTACAAAAACACCCAATTGAAACTAAACTAAAACATAAACATGGTCGCTGCATGCTCTGAGCGCACAGTCTGTGCGCCTTGAGGCCCCAGAGCCAGCAGAGCGATAAGATTAGAGGAGGTATGTGGGTGTGAAATGGCTGCGGTGTGGGACTTTCTGGATTCACACAATCCACAGTGGCTACAGGCCACGATTTTTTATTGGAGTTTAAGATGATGGTAATTCACAGACACCCAATTCCACCTACACACAATGCCCTACTAAATATTTATGACCCCTGAACTTTTGAACATCCTGCTGCAACCACGCACTTTCATTTATTTCATGAGGCCTGTATGTCATAGACCAACAAAAAGCACTTTATTCTTGTGAGCCAGAATGAAAATGGCATTTGGTTTTACAATTAAGAAAAGAATAGTGGTGGGACTCGATTAAAATTTCTTATCAACTTAATTGCAGGGTCTGCAATTAATTAATCGCATTTTAAACAAAAGAAAAAAAATCAACAAAATAAGGAACGTTATAATTCAAAACGTTTTGAATTTGGCCTCAAAACCTATTAAATTGTGTGTAATTAATTAATTGAAATGAACACGTTTAATTCACAACCCTAGAAAGAATATGTAATATTTTTGTGTGGCATAGTGCGTAGCCTCGTTACTCAGCTGGGGTCTCTTCTGACTTTCTTTCAGGTTTGCCGTGTCCTCTCTATGTCTTGTGGCAAACGTTCAACAGAACCTCTTATGGGTTTCTTTCAACAATGGCTTCCTATCTGTTGCTCTTCCAAAAAAGATCAGTTTTTGAAAGAGCACACCTAACAACTATATGGACAGATTTTCCCCAGATGAGCCGAGCATTTCTGCAGCCTGTGAGAGTTATTGCTTTTCTGCTCGCTAGTCTGAGTTGAACACAGGCTCCCGAAGGCAAACCTGGTTGCACAGACTTCTATTTAAGCGGGATCAAAGTAAAGTCAGCTCAATAGAAACTTTTAGAATTTGGCATTTTTATGCTCCACTAATCCGGAACAAACTTCCAGGAAACAGCGAAACAGCTGAAACACTGAGTTCCTCTAAATCAAGGCTAAACATCCACCTGGTTAGAGTTGCACTTGATTAATAACAGCTGTGACACTGATCAACATATTTGCTGTATACATGCTTGATGATTTTGATGATGGCGTTTGACAAAATGTGATGTTCATTGCTTCTTTTATAACGGGCTGCTACTGCATCATGTTTTAAACTGCCTTGTTGCCTGAAATTGGCTTTACAAATAAACGTGATATGACTAAAAGTGGAATTCCAGCTACGCTTTACGATTGTTCTATCTTATCTATCTTGGGGCGTGCTGTGGTGGCGCAGCGGGTTAGCACGCCCCATGCTTGGAGACCTTAGACCCGCGGACATCGCGGGTTCGACTCCCGGTCCCGACGACCTCTGCCACATGTCCTCCTCATGAATGTGTGGTTGTATCTGGATGAAATGGTGAAAAGTTAAAGACTTAGACTGACTTTATTGTCATTTTGCATGCACAGGGTGTATACAGAACGAAATTTCGTTGCATACGGCTCAGGACAATGTTTTGAGCTTCCAATGTTGTGAGGTTAAAGGGATTTGAGTATTTTTTTCATGACACTGAAAGTGACCCAAACGTGTACAGTATGTACAAAGTGCCAGGGTAAACCAGACAGACGTGCTGCAGCAGCATATTAAAATGCAACAAGCAACAACAGCGAGGTTTTCGTTTTCTTTCTTTTTTTTGTCTCAAATGTTGCAAATAAAGAAAGTAAGGCTAAAGTTTGTGTCAAGAGTCCAGTGTAACCTTGAGGTTGATGACAGCAGACAAAGTGAAACCCAGAACTTCCAGTGGGCCCATTAAAAGTCCAGAGTTCTGACAGAGTCACCTTTGTTTCATAATTAATGCAAACGTGATAACCGTGACACTGACTGCTGGGCGAGCTGTTCATCAGCGTCTACGACAAGTAAAAATGAACGCTGCCATTCATCTGTGCAGAGAGCTAATGGACCCCGTCAGACTGCATTACTGAGCACAACACTGGGGACCTTTGTGCCAGACTGATAAAAGCGGAGAGCACGGCAAATTTATGACACCAACACAGAATAGTCGGAGTGTTGCGGCTTTAATTGTTGGCCACACAGGAGGAACTGCTACTTATTATAGGCTAATGCAACAAGAGCGCGGTTGCCATAGCAGCTGTGTTAACAGATTTAGGCGAACATCAATTAATTTTACATCTGTCAGCAAGTAATAAAGCATTTTCTGTCTCCTGTAATGAAAAGTTAATGCCTCTCAAACATTTTTGATGTTTTGCCACATCATAAATACTATGTTTATGCATATTTTATTGAGATTTGATGTAAGCGACTACATAAAACTGTCAGATTGTGTAGAAAGAAACGCCTGAAAGTGAAGGTCGCTGTTGTTTTCAGGCCTCTGTACTCTGATGCTGTCATAATAAAGAAATTAAATGACTTCAGAAGACACCTAATTAGTAAATTGAGTTGACTTGTGTGTAATATGATGTTAGTATAAGTACTGTGAAAGCCTCAGAAGTTTGTTAGAGCAGTGTTTCTCAAAGTGGGGGCCAAGCCATCCCGTGAGGCCGCCAGGAGGCGATAGGGTGGCCTCAGAAAGATCGGTGGAAGACGAAAGGGGAAAAACAGCAAAAAAAATTAAATTGAGTCTAATAAAGTATTTAAGTAAAAAAAAAAAAACTTATTGAAATGCTATTTGCCAATCTCATTTTTCTAAATGGCTGATTTGTCCAATTTATCAAGCTGCTCTGTTCCTGAAACTAGCTTGGTAAGCACAAAATGCAAACATTTCTGTCAATAAAAAACCCCCAACAAAAACTGAAAGAAAAAAAACCCTAAAAAATCATGGCCAACTACAATCAGAATATATGAATCAGTATTTATGCTAAAGAAAATGTCATAATTATTGGATAATGAATAAATGTGAGAATAAAATTGTAAAAGCAGATACTTGTTTACATATTTTGCAGCATTGCCGGTGGGTTTGCAGAGGGACTGAAGGTAATCTTGTTTTGGGGAGCCAGGGCATGGAGAAGTTTGGGAACCCCTGTGTTAGAGGACATTTCTGAACAATCTAATTAAGTACTTTTCTTTATGTCATCCGAAAATAGAAACATACAAACCCAAAAGACATGTCTGTCCACCTAACCTGAGAGACTCAGTGTGTCTCTGGAGGAGGTCCAGGGACTGCTGTGTGTCAAAGGAAAGTGGGTTAATCTAAAAACAGGACAATCGTGACAGGAAACCTTTCAGATGATGACGGAAGACCTGGAACCGTGGCAGAGGTTCACCTTCCAGCTGGACAAGCACCTGACACGCGGAGACAGAAATACAGAGGAGTGGTTTAAAACCAAACACACACAAAAAAACCCACCTTCTTCAAATCAAACTAAATTGGCGTCAAGTGTTTGTGCTGCGTTTGTGGTGCCGTCATTTTTAGAATGTTGATAAAAGTTTCCGGAGGTCATGTAAGGTCAACATGAATTCCTCCCACGTTTTTAAAATCAAATATATTTGGTTTTAATCAACTGTGCTACATTAGTCCTGGTTTGTGCTGCTAACATATTCCAGCACAAACGCTTACTGACAATTTTGTTTGATTTGGGTGATGTGGAAGGGCGGGTTGATCTCTGGACCTTTGGACTTTTGGTAGCGTCTTTAAAACAAAAGCAGCACAAATGAAACATTTTGCAGCACAAACATTTGACACCAATTTTGTTTGATTTGAAGACGACGGGGAGGTCAACTTCAACCCCGGTCGTCAAAACTGATGTTCATACGTAGTTGCTCTCCATCCAATCTGACTAAGCTTGAGGCCGTTTCCAAGGAGAGCTATTGTACTCCAAAGCGTGGCTCAACAAAGTATTGACTCAAGCGAGGTTAATACAAATTCGCACAAGTCCTTGTTGAAAACCAGGTGCGGTTTTCCCTTTGGCATCTTAGTTTTTGTGCTGATCTGAAGGTTGCTCCTTGATGGATGGGCACCAAGAACGAGGAAAAAAGATTGAAAAAGGGAGAATTTACTCCATGCGCATTACTCAGATGAAAGCAACACTTGGCGACGGGACGAAGATCAGTTCGGAAAGATTTGATGAGGGCAAATTGTAAGAGAACGATACGGAGAGGAGCAGAAAAGAACAGAACGTACTTCTTTGTTGTTTTATTTTCACTGTGACAATTTTAATGGAATACAGAACTGTTTTATTTATTCCTTCGTTCTACCTCTTCATAAAAAGAGGCTTTTCTTGTTCTATTTATCTAGATGTTTCTATGGGTTGGATTTAGGTGACTAAAAAATCCCAACGCCCTTATTTATGTAGTTTTTATCGTCCTTATGCTAAAAGTTCTGCATCTTTATTCTGCTTCCCAGGCCCTGCAGGGAGAAAACTGTGATTAAAAGCAATTATTGCTGGTATTGTCAGTAAAAAGCAATGAGGTAAAACAACTGCTGGTGAAGTCATCGAAAACTGGCCTCAGAAGAAGGGAGTCGTCTGCGGCAGCGGCGAACTCTCAGAGTCACTGTCCAGAGAATATTGATTGCTTATTTGATTACAAGCAAAACCTACGATCAGGTTTCCCTAATCCAGGCAGACTAGAGGAGGAAATACAACGCTCCGCTTGTGCTGAATCCGACGTCACAATGCTCACAGAATTAGATCACGCGTTTGCTGCACTAGGCTTTGTTTGGGTTGATCACAAACAGGAACACAAACAGACAGGACGGGCTGAAATGCGGGAATTTAGACCTCAAAAGACTTTACACAAGTTGGTTCTCATCGGTCCAGTCTGGCTTTACGAAGGTCAGTGACTGTAAACCCCAGCAGAGCCACAAAAGTCCAAACCCTCACTTCATATTAAACTCGAGCTAGTTTTTGTAAAGATACGCAGCCCGGTTTCTGTAGCCACAAAATGACTGATGCTACTGCACCATTACATTGCAAAAAAAAAAAAAAAAAAGTCTGCAGAGTGTTGTAATTAATCTGTTTGCGTTCTGTAGAGCCACTTTGTGAGCCGTCTGTCATTCTTGGATGATATCCAAGGGAAGATCTTTGGTGTAAAATTAACCTGTTGTTCAAGGGGACCGCTATTTAAAGCGGGGAGATAGATTTATGGTTATGTTCCTTTTAGTGCTGCAGACGCATGGCTCTCTTGGGTGATGCTGAGCTAATGGGAATCAAGCTTCTGCTCTAATGAAGGTCCATTACATACCCACACAGCAAGAACTATTCATTTTTTATGAGACGTGCAGAGCTATTGGCGCCTCTTATCGGAGGCATTTGCTATCACTGGTGATACGTGGACCTGTAGCGAGAGGGCAGCCAGATCCAGGGGACCGGTTCAAAGTAAGCAAGAGTTGTAGGTATGAAGTTCCTCGCAAGAGATTTCATATTTTCATATTTTTGTTCCCTCCAAAGAAAGCTGGAGTACCTGGAAAGTACCATGCAGCCCATTTTTTACAATTACAACCAGAGACTTCAATTAGTTTATTTGGATTTTTTTTTTTTAAATGCATAAGATTTTATGTTTTTTTTTTTTTTTTTTTTGTTAGTTTTTACACGTTCTGAGATTGAAATATGTGCTCATTCTTCAGAAGTCGCTCTAACTGGACTGCCCTGCATTTAGCTCCATCAATCTTCTCATCATCTCTGAGCAACTTCCCTATAAACCTTCTGGGGAAAAAAAAAAAGAAAAAGAAAACACTCCCTCCCTCCCACCACCAAGTTTTCCACACAGTGTAGACAACTGAGTTCAACTTTGTTTTCATCTGCAGAGCACCTTCTTCAACATGCAGCAAACTGCAAGCATGATTACCCACGGCGTTCTATAAGCAAGATTTCTCTTCTCCACATAATTTGTGGAATGGGCTACTAATCGTTTTCCTCTTGACGGATCTGCGGAGCTCTCGTTGCCCCGCCTGTGGCTTCTAGATATCTTGGTTGATTTGAAGTTGTGACACACTCCTCCCAACTTCTAACAATGCTCTGTGAAATGTCCAAAACTTAGAATACTGTAGAATTAGCTTTTTCTAAAAGATGTAAGGTTTTCAAACAAGCCCCTGGAGACCTTCACAGAACAGATGTGCTTTGCACCGAAATTGCATGCATGCCACTTTATTAGGTGTATATATACACGGGATGTAACCGCATCAGAAGATAGGAGGCCGAGTAGAAAATGTGAACTTTACTTTCCAGATTTTTAGTTGTAAAACAAAAAGAAGCCATTTATATGAGTTATGTACTACTTTGTGTTGGTTTGTTATATAAAATCCCAATAAAATGCATCCGTTTGCAGAAAACGATAGATGTTTATTGTAAAGGCTGTAAAACATCATCTGAATTAGCAATTTTTTTTTATTACAATAAATCTAACATTATAGTCTAATAATTATCATTTGCTATCTATGAATGTGCTTTTGTGTAGAGGTGTGCAATAATGCATATTTTGTATCAATCTGATTTTAAATAATTACAGGGTCAGTATCTACAGCAATACCAACATATCGTCAAACTTCTGTACATGTACATGATGAAGAGAGTCAATGGAAAAACGAAACAAATTTGTGTGCATTGTTTTCTAAAATAAAAAAAGTGTCAAAATAAATAAGTAAATAAAAATATCTGAGAGTGAATCAGTTGAGAAACTACAAAACAAAGATGAAGTATCGTTCCTTTCACGCCAGTGTCACCGCGATACTCATACCGACTTGGTTTCGATATTATTGATACTTTTGTTTAGTTGTCACTATAGTTGCTGGTTGTCCACATGAATAAAACGGGATTCTGATTCTATTAGGTCATAAAAAATGTATCTAATTAAAGGGAAGCGATATTATGAATAAACTTCACTTGAGTGAGGACACACAGGGAGCCTAATAGTAAGTATTCACGTGGTAATAATGATGTAAGATCATTCATCCTGCTCTCTGATGCTGCCCCACTCGCTTCGTGTGCACCACAGCAGACAGGTTGTCTGCAACGGAGGGGGGGGGGAGTACGTGGGGTGGGGGGTGTTGCAGCTGCTGTCCCACTCGGCGCTGCGGAGCCCGTGTTAACTCATCATCTGGGTTCCGACTGGGAAGACTTAAAAAGAGAAAGAAAGAAAAAAGGACCAGACTTGTCAACACCTGAGAGGATCGAGCGAAGGTAAGACGCAGCGCAGAGATGAAGCCCCGTCTTCTGGGCGGCGGCAGGACAACCAGGAGACTTTTGTCGGCTTGCCTCATCTCGGCGTGCCAAGCCCTGCACAGCTGCGGGGGAGTCAAGTGCGTGGATGGCCACCAGTGCTGCCTGCTGCCCGTCCCCGGGAACGGCAGCTCCGGCTCCGCGGAGAGCTGCTGCAAGCTCCCCATCCATGTCTTCTTCGACAACGTCGGCTGGTTCACGCGGAAGCTGTCGGGCATCTTGATCCTGCTGCTGCTCTTCGCCATGGGCTACTTCATCCAGAGGATCATCTGCCCGCGGCCCCGCCACCGGAACCAGAACCAGGAGCACGCCGAGGAGCCTTCCCTCTTCCACGGACCCACGTCGGCGTCCCAGGATCTCCTCCTGGAGCCCTACCCGGAGTGCACCCTGGGGGACTTCGCCTCCCCGAACCTGCCGGCCTACGACGAGGTCAAGTACCTGCCCACGTACGAGGAGAGCATGCAGGAGATGCACCGGGACCGGGACCGCTCCGACGATGACCTGTTGTCCGGAGCGGAACCGGCGGCGACGGCGTCCGGAGAGCAGGGGCGGGATGTTCTGGGAGTGAGCCCCGCAAGGACAGCTCGGAACTCGGTGTGAAAAGAGAGCAGGAACCGGACAATGAACTGCCTGATAGTATTGCTAATTTATTATTATATTATTATCATCATCATCATCATCGTGAGGGGGGTGAAGGAGGTTTCGCAGAGATACAAACTCAAGTGCAATTATAATCCTGATTGTAAAGAATAAAGGAGGCTGAGAATGTAAACGTGTTTTGGAAGATAAAACGTGTCTGCTCGCCTTTTTGTATGCAAATGCCGCCTCGGCAGGGGGGATTAGAGAGGCGCCTTGAACCGGTGCTCATTGTGTTGACGGGACAGCTAATTTGGTTGCGGGACAATCACATTAGGTTTTCGCGGCACCATGAAAACTTTCTCGAAAATGTGACCTTTTATTTCCATACATTCTGAATATTTAGGGGTTCGGGGGTTTGCGACCACATGGGGGAAAAAAACACTTTCTCCTCAAAGTTGAATGTGGACGGACTAAAGTGAGGGATTCATCTGCATCTGGGATACTTTCAGTTAAATGATATCTTATCAGCATGAAAGCAATAGTCCGTTCATTTTCACATGGTAGCCCATAGATAAGCGCTTTATGGGTAATCTGAACCGTGTTTCATGTGTTTGCTGACAGATAAGCCGCGACAATATATATAGATTTTTTTTTATTTAAAAAAAGCTCAAATATAGCAGCATTTTGTAGCCTGGAGTTGCATGAATTCAGGGGGCGGCAGATGTTGCAGCCTGCAGGCTGATAGGTGCATGTTGGCAGGAAATGTGAAAATGGGTGGCAAGAAATGCTGCAATCAGATCTAATGTAGGGAGCATTTTAATAAGTTAGAATATCGTGTAAAAGTTCACTTCAGTCTTTCAAATAGGTCTCAATTATGTGTTAAATAGATTCATTACATACAGCATATTTCACGTAATCTTTATTGTTATGAGCTAGAATACTAAAAGCTTAAAGTTGAGTTTCTGAGAAAATGTAAAAAAGGTGTTTTAACACGTTTTATTATAAAAATCTTGGCGAAGACTCGTCTCCTCACGGAGGGTTAGACTCAAGAGGTTGTTGTTGATGAAGTTGCCTGGTCACAGGTTGTTTCGTCCTGTTTTATTAGTAACATTTGCTGATGACCTGAAACCAGCCATCGAAGCGACCCGGGCTTACATGACGCTTCAACCGCAGACCGATCACCTCCATGGCACGCTGCACTGATGCAGTAATTCAAACAAGTATTGAGTGCAGGATATTTTACATGGGCATCATTTTCAGTTGCAACCTTTACAGTACAGACCAAACGTTTGGACACACAGTTGTGTCCAAACGTTTGGTCTGTACTGTATATCTAAAAAAAAAAAAAGAATCAGTCTTAAACAACTAAACTTTCCAAAGAGCAGAATATTTTAAGAGCTGTAAACCTCAAACATCTAAATGACAATAAATTGGACCTTAAAAAATATCCTTTGTTTATTAATGTCTAAACTATATGACTTTTCCCATTTAAATTTTATTACTGGTGTTTAAAAAAACAACTTTTAAATCATATTCTAATTTATTGAAATGCACATTCACATTGCTCGGGAAGCCGACAGAAATTAAACTCCATTGTTCTGCAAATCTGAGTGAGGATGCAAGCAAAGAAAATCTCCATATGGACCTGCATGCTGATCACCACCGGCAACTGTCTTAACACCGTGGTTAGTCCAACATTCAAGCAATGCAGGAATCATTACATCAAACCAGCCAGACAATTTTGAAAAGGGACTCAAACTTGCATTAGATGTATTTGTCACCTATAAAGCAGCAAGTCAGGGTTAGTTTTTGTTTTATTATCTTGGTTTTCAATCAAGATTAAATATACCCTCCTTAACATAAACAAGCTTTCCCTCCGACATGCAGCTGATGACATCACATAAGATAACTGATTATCTATTCAAACATCTCCTTCTTGCTTGATTTTTATTTTTAGTTGCGTGTTTCGTATGTTAGTCTTTGTTCCTTCCTGATCATTTATAAGTCCAATTGTTGTTTCCTGCAGAACTGCTGCATCACGCACTACTTCCATCGCAAATTATTACCAGTCAGAAACTTGGCTGTCACATGACTGTTAAAGTGGTAGAGGTAAAGAGGGTTTGGTATGCAAACAACAATAATACCATTAAAAAAAAAATGTCTTTAATCTTTTTTTCCCTCCCAACTTTAATGCGACAGATATTCGTTACAATTCAACTAAGAAGAAACACATTTGTTAGTGGGAAGTTTTGGCACTACTGTGCTGTATTGAATGTTGAAGTGAAAGGAAAAGGGGTGGAGATGCAGCAGATGCCCCAGCATTCTCTTTTCCTTCGTCAAAATCCATCAGCATGTGATTTTTTTCCCACTGCAATACACAAAAGCTCCACCAACACACCTCTTGCCCCGCCGCTCTCTTCAGGCAATCGCTCTCGTTTTCTATCAGCCTTGTGTCTGAACTCATTCCAGAACCTTCATTTTCTCCCAGTGAACAACCAATTCTACTGACCACTTAAATGTACACTTGCACTCACTAATGACGCCGAAAACGCGAAACCTCTTCACCTTCAGCTTTCTAGCAGAAAACCAGTCAAAATGTAACAGCTATCGAGAACGATGAGACAATTTCACCTCAACAAATCCCACACTTCCAAGCAAAGAAAGGCAGCTCCAGATCATGATGCTGCTGCCGCCGTGTTTCACTGTGGTTATGGCGTTCTTGTCATGGTGTATGAGCCACGCACAATGTTTGAGAATGTTTCAGCCAGCTTTGACTGTTTTCTTTGGAAACGAAAGGCTTTTGGTTTTGAACACTATTTCAAACACAGGACAATGTTATCACAATTAAGTCTCAGCCAGTGCATCCAAAAGGTCCTGCAGCTTTTTCAGTGTCGCTGTCGGCCTCTAGCAGCCCTTCTCTACCAGTTTGTCTTTTTGTAATGCCACTATTGTTGCATATTTTCTCTCATTACTAATGATTGTTTTTACTGTGCCGCCATATGCCGCATTAATGCAATGGGAAACGTTTTTATTATGTCCTTCCCCTGACTGATACGTTTAGACAGTAGGACCATTTTGCTCCTTTGGCACCTCTCTGCAAACTTCGGCTTTTGGCTGAAGGATTCGAACGATTGAACAGCGGAAAAAGGCGTGTAAGCACTGAATGTAAAAACTGAACCAAAGTGTGATGGAACAGAGTGTGTACCGAAGGGTCTGCGCATTTTCACAGCTTTCCTCTTTGCTTGACATTTTCCCATCTAACAGAATTGCTTGTTTGACGTACACAGGTTGAAATTTTCACCTCAAAACTGAAAACATATTGGGGGCGGGGGGGTAAAGTTATTACGGCCTCATTTTTACAAAAACATCGCAATTTCACAAGGTTGTGTAAACCTTCGGCATGCACCGTATAATGAGCCCTGTTTTACCAGGACAACCCGAATCATTTCCCTCACTGGGAAGAAGTAGGAAAATGTCTTTGCTCAGCAGTCAGAGAGAGAGAAGATGCTTGGTAAGCTAAAATAGTTTGAGTCCGGACTGCATCAAGGAACTATTATAGAAAATATGGTCAATATTTGAGATGACGCAAGTCAAATACCTTGAAAACTAACTTGGCGAGTTGTGAAATTGCATGGAAACTAATCAGACATAATTAGTTTACATGAATTTTAACAGATTTGTCCTGAAGATGATCACCATCATCACCATTTGCTTCAGCTTCACGCTCTGTCTTGGTTTTGGGGGTCATCAGGGTCAAACTCTGGCTCAGAGACATATATGGTCGAATTCCTTACACACTGAATGCTTCAGAAACATTTAATTATGAAAAAGATAACTTAAAAAAAAAAGAACACTCCACTGTATAGTGAATTTTAAAGCTACGTGGAAAGACAACTTGCCAATCAGGTATCATGATGGATGCTTTGAAACGCTTTATGTTTGAAGAAGAGGAACCAGAACATGCGTTTCTTTTCTGTTTTTTTTTAAGCAAAAGAAGGATGTTTTCTAAACAATGTTTTCATTTCTGTTACAATGAGAAATACATGTTAAAAATTCATTTTCTCTCAAATTATACAGTAGCGATGAACATACGTCAAGCTGCTGTGAGAATCATATTATTTTGCAGCTTTTAAAAGCTTGTGTTGTCCAGGGTGAATGAATGTATGCAAAACATGCCAATGACTTTTAAAACTGAGTATACACTGGTTTGAATACATTTTCTGTAATTCATGCAAAGTCAAAATTGCACATAGAGCCTCAAACGTATCCAACAAGCTCACTAATGTGTGGTCAAATGTCTCTCATCACATTTAGCCACATAGTTCAAGAGATGAGGTCAGAATGCCCAGGGCGGCCATCTTCTTTGACAAGCGAGTTTTACAACTTCTAATTATTTGGTTTTTGATTTCAGGTCAACTCATAGAAGGAATGGTTGAAATAAAAGCCTTTTTAAAAAAAAAAAAAAAAAAAGATAATTTTGTCATTTGTAATTCCTTTGTAAGAAAAGAAAGTGAAAGGGGAAAAATTTATAAAAATTGGAAATTGAATTTAGCATACAGAAAAAAAAAAACAACTGAGATTTTGTGTTTAAGCCATAATATTCCAGCTTTAAAGAAAATGTTATTTTAGGTATTTCTGACTGGAATTGCCCAATAACCAGCCAGGTTTACACCAGATGACTGCTGACACCCGCAAAAAGAAAAGTGTAGCATCTCTAAAGGCTAAAGGACATTTATCCAAATGCGGCAAACGCAGTCTGCATGTATAGATTTGACCCTGCGGTATAAGAGAAAACCCACAATACAGTCAGACATCTTCAATGAAGATGTATAATCATCCCACTGCAAATCTAGAATCTTTCAAATGCGTTCTGAGAAGTACATTTATGCTTGTATAGTGCATTTCATTGATATTTTCAGACATCAAGGCAAACGTGGAGCTTCTCTGACCGACTCTGCGGAAACTAAGAGGCTGGAGTGATTGCCGTTCGCTTCTGTAACCCAACACTGCGATGGCCGAGCTGATAGTGATCACTGACGGCTCTCCTTCTCCGGCCCGGAGGAGGCTGACATTTAAAAGCATTCAAACCGAGCAGCGAAAGCCGACTGCAGGGGTACAGGAGGCGCGATACATGAAACGCAACTCAGCTCTGTCTGGACCACAGTGTGTCAGCTCCGGTTTCTAGGACGTTATGATAAAGATGCTTTATGTTTCCCCAGAAAAAACACAACAACGCTGGTTGTTTTTCAGTTTTCTTCGAAGGCAGCCGTCACCAATCAAAACGATCTGTAATATTTTTGCAGAAACAAACAGAACGAGAGAAAAAGAAACAGTTCTTATGGAACATATGCAGCACACAAATCATGTTTGGTTATTTTTCTATAATCCATTTACTCCATTGCTTACTGGACAAAAGAACAGAAAAGGTCAAATCAATGACGCTTGTTCTCCTCATAAATTTTACATGAGATCCCAGCAGCATCTCTTGACTGAGTAGTGTGTGAGCACTAGTTTAAAAATAATCAAATAATCTTCACTCTTGTGAAGACGAGGCCCATCGTTCAGATCGTAGCGCAGAATTTGGTTCTAAATATATAGATTTTAAAAAAACCATGCATGCATATTTTTTGTAACAAATATTGGTTAGGAAAAATTTGCAATAATGATTTGTTGTCTGGCCATTCTCTGAATACTGCTACTTAAGATATTCAAGTCTTTAGTTATAAATCTTAGTATAAATATCTTTAATAGCTTTATATGTTTAATATTTAATGTCAAAGCTTGCTCTGTAACTGTTTTATCTAGATCGATAGCTTTAAAACATCAGCAGACGGAAGTAGGTGACTGAGAGGCAGAGATAAGGCCCAAAACTGGAAACGTCTCGGATTTCTGAAAGGAGTTATATGGCAAGCAGTCAGCTCACATAACAGCAGTGTAGGACGCATGATAGGAATTCAAAGCGAAGTATTTCTGTTGAGGTGCAAGGCACTATAGAAAATGATAACATGGTGTTTCTGTAGGTTACGGTCCGTCTTGATTCATCTGCTTGAATCAAGACAGAGTTCGCGACCTAAAATTTCTAGATATTTGCGGAAAATGTTATGAAATTCTAAATATTTTTACAACAAAACCTTAACTCACAACAGCTTGTATAATAATCATTTTGAATTCTAGGCCTCTTTGTCTTGAATATAAGGAACGGTTTCCAAAACTAAATGCAGATTCTGTGAAGCACATTGGCAAACTTAAAAAAAAAAACACAACAAAATAGAATAAAATCAAACAACTAAGTAGCTCCACCTGAATGTAAAGAGAACAAAAGGGGAGGAAAAATGCACCTTTATTTTTGGAATACGTCTTCAGTCGGTATTTCAAAAAACAGATGAGTAAAATGTTAAAATCAAATAGTTATGTGGCAAAACACATAAAAAGCACTTCATTTAAATAGAAAGCATAAACTCCACAAAATCTTGTATTTCCATCATTTGACTGATAATTAGATTTCTGTCCTTTACAAAAAACAAACAGAAAATAACCAAAGAGTTTATTTTTTCTATTCTTATCCAGACTGGATGAATGATCAAAGCTACGTTCAAGGTTTCCCAGAGTTTCCAAGGCTGTGTCAGAACCTTTAACTATACGCTTTCCCATAACATGACAACAATAATTCGGTTCTAATATTTTAAATGCAATAAACCAGCCTTGGGAGCAAAATTCTTTCAAACGTTTTATGGGAAAGACTGAATTTAGTCCGACATCATGAGAAATGTGGTTTTGTCACAGCAATGTGACAACTGAATAAAAGTTGGTGGGAAAAAGAAAAACACAAAATGAATCCAAAGTTTTAAAAAAATAAAGCCAGAAGTAAATGTGAATAAAAAATATGGGTGTATTTAAGACTTTTTTTGGACAGCAAAAAACTCAAGTCTTGTCAAAAAGAGAACACATTTCTTTTTCATAAATAAGTGTATTTGCTTTATTAAATCATATTCCATGTAGTGTTTTTAAAAAAAAAACAGAGTTTGGGCTGTATAAATAATAAAAATATAGATGTACAAAAACCCGTTTTAGAACATGAGAGTATTCACTCTGACATGTCTGAACCTATCAGGTTAAATGAACAGAGCAAAGATAAAATCTGACACATCAGTCACTGAGCCGTTTTCCTTCATGAACCCTGGACTGCAGCTGCCAATTTAAATGTGAGCTAAATAAAAGCAGACTGTCTGAACCACGGTAACTCTTTCCAATCGACCCAAAGCAAGCCAAACGAAGGAGCATGGATGGTTTCAATTCACATGACGTCTTTTTATTTACAGCCGGTTGTGGATGGCAAATTGCTGGACATTTAACTTTAGTGACGAATCTAAATGCATGAGAAAATAGGTGTAAAAATATACATTTACGTAATAAAAATATCTGTACTTGCGGCAGAATGTACTGTTTAAATTTCTGACAAAACCAACCCTTTTATCTAAGCAAACTCAGAGGGGGAAAAATGAACAAGATTAAAAAATATTTCTAAAATGATCTTATTGACATTCATGACAATCCTTACAACATACTACAGAAGCTTTCACTTTTTTATTTAGTCCAAGTATCAATGAGGTTTTCTTTAATAATTGGTGACTTCCTGTTTCCCTGGGACATGAATATGATATAAAACAGAGGTCTATTTTTTTTCCAGTCACTTTTCAAATGGCAAGAGCGCACACCGTTTGAGCGAAGCAGGTGTGTATTGAACATTAATAGTCAGGAAATGGCTTGAAAGACAAACATATATTCACATAAAATTGCTTGTATTTACAGAAAGAACAGTAAGTGAAAACTTCAGCAGCGACAAACAAAGCAGAATAAGAACCGAAGTTTAAAGCTTGGAATAAAACAGCTGCTGAGGAACAGTGCCAAGAAGTGACATGTTGGCACTATTTACAACAGGGTGTGTGATGGAGGATGTACCTCATATAATGATTTTGTGTAACTCAGATGTAGCAACAAAAAAAAAAACAACCTTAGAGTCCTTATTATAAATGTCGCGACGCCACGCTGCCCCTCACAGAGGTGTTTGCAGCTTTCTCTCGCTCTTTAAACAACTCCATCTCAATCTTTGCCTGGATTTTTTCCCAGTCCACTTCAACCTGAAGGAGAGGAAAGAAAGTTGGATCAAATTAGACAATATTAATTAGTGAGAATAGAAAGCAGAGCTTTTAGGAAACAGGCATTCAATTAAAGGTGATAAAAAACGTACTCTTTCCATTTCAAAATTGACTGAAAGCTGCATAACTGAGGCACCTACATACATGTGCCTTCATCAGGGATTTCAACCTGAATCTGAAACAGCATGGAGGTTACAATTTCAAAACCTTAAATAAAGCTTCTACCAACAGGGTTCCTACAAGTTTTATATTTAAGATTTACATATTTATTTCTATCAGATTCATAACAATGGACATTTAAGTACAAAAAAGTGCTTCCTTTTGTCTTTTATTTTCTGTCAACCATAAAACAACACATTGTGACAAACAACAATGGAAGCTCCGGTTACTAAACTAGGTCATGTAGGTGTTTACATTTCAACTATTTAGTAAATTGAGGGAACTCCATTTTGCCTAAGCTAGGCCAAAAAAAAAGTTATTTACTTAAAAGGACAGAGTTAGTAGAGCGCAATCTGTTCCAATTTCGTAACCTGCACTAAATCGGTTTATTCAACACCACGGAACGTACCCCTTCGGAGTACTGCAGGAATCTCTTGTTGGTCTCCTTCCTGCCAAACGTCTGCAGGAACTTCCCCCTGTAAGCCAGCACAGTGTCCACGTGGGTTTTGTGTTTGACCGCCAGCTCCAGAGCCCTGAACCCAAAGCCACACAAAAAACCAGGAAACATGCTTAATACTAACGTTAAAAACAAACTTTAGGTCAAATTTGTGTCGTTTTCATACAACATCCTTAAAAAATATAATAGATTTGAGGACAAATATCATATTTTAGAGTATTTAAAGAGGTCTGCCTCATCTGGAATGCCAGAGGTGGACGGATTATTGCTGTCCATAGGACATGTACGGTTTTCTTGATTGAAAATGGGTTCTGTGTGCCATCAGTGTGTAATTGGAAATAATAATAAAAAAAGAAACACACAGTCAAGCTCAAAATTATCCACACCCCTTACTGGGCCTGTCTCAATAACAGATTTTGCTGGAAGATAAATTCTCCCAGTAATTTTTGCGATGAATGATAATAAAACTGCAAAGGTAAAGAGGTAAAAACGCTAATGATGATAATGCTCTTTAATACATGCATCTAAAAACTGAAGAGCTACCTGTTCCAGTTGAAAAGGTCAATATTCACTTGTATAGCCTGATAGATGAGACCAGACTGAAGGAGAGTTGCTTCAGCTTCCTGGACATGACCACTGAACATCAGCATGTGGGCCAGCGACGACTCCTTAGACGGCTGCTCTTTAATAAAGTTGATGTACTGGACTCTTGGTAACTTAAAAAAACAAAAAACAAAAACAGATGTAATGTAATCACTGAAATACCTCACCTCTTTGACTTACGTTATTTGTTATAGTCATTTTAGGTGAAAACCGTCTCAGTTTTCAATGTACGCTCCTGATCCAAACTGAAGACCAGGACGAGACGTGCAGGCATTTCGCATTTAATGCTGCTAAATCAGTTAAGTTAATGTTCAAAATACAAGAAGAAGAAACGGGAACAAGAGAAAACGAGTGTCTAGTTTACTGAAAATGACATTTAAACAAATCACCCTAAACAGAAGTAAAAGTGTCAAAAACATTATCAGTAGTGTCCCACAGCTCTCACATCTCTTTAAAATTTGCTTGGAATTGAATAAAAATACTCTTTATTGCCTCGCAGTGGGGAAAGTCAGGTGTCACAGCAGCAAGAAAAAGGTAAAAACAAAAAAAAAAACAAAAACTGATTTTTGTGAAGTTTTTACATTTTTTTATCCATTTGAACAGCTGATGAACTAAATGTAGTTTAATTTGTCAGATTCCTCTTTTGCTGAGGTTCTTACCTCCCCAATAGCAGCATAGGCCATTTCCGCTGTGTTCAGGTCTCTGTTTGCCATCGCCATGCCGGCAAGACACGCCCACAAAGACTGGTCCTACAGGAGGAAGAGAAAACGGACCATCTTTTAACGACAGCATAGGTCTCACAGTTCATTTTAATGTCCTGATGGAGCAAAAATATTATTTAAATTTTATTTTAAGAGGAAGGTAAAGAGATAAAATTTCTTTTTCAAGGACAAAGAGGACCCATTATAGACATAAATTCATAAGGAGAAATAGAGATTTTTGAGAATCTGCTCACTGTATACTTGGAGAAAAATAAAAGATGTAAGTTGATGAAAAGACTGTTTTTGTGCAGACAAATACAAAACACTATGAATTTACACAATATTAAAAAAGAAATAATAGAAGTTGAAAAATTCAAAACTCGCTGTGAACTTAGACGGCTGCTCTTTAATAAAGTTGATGTACAGCACTCTTGGTAACAGTGCAGTTGCCTTTCTTTAAAGGCTTCAGCTTTAATTTCTTTAAAGCTGAAGCCTCTAGTTGCCTGCTTCCTACTTTAAATAATCACTCCTGGAGAGCCAAAGCAACTGTAAATTAACAATAAATAATAATTACCGTGGTCAAAAATGGGGTCAAAATTTCAAAATAGTTTATTTCAACTTTCATTTTTTTAACATTTCTTTTAATTGCCTTTTTCTTCCTGACAGAAGAAAGCACCATCACAACTTTTTTGTGTTTGAATTTTTTTTATTGAATCCAGTCAGATCTTATGAACACCACGTATATATTTTTTACATTTCAGAATCCCATGCTTCCTAAAGTCATGAGATTGAGCATTGCAGAAAAACTTGAAAAACAATAAAGATCCTTCATGTAGCACAGACACTTGCTAATGTAAACAAAAACTCCACCAGTTTATCTTGCGGCGCTGCATTAATTGAAAACTCCGGTTGAGCAAACTACACTTCAGAGGAGATGCACCCTGCATGTCCTCCTGTAATCCGTGTCCGTTACTATGACAAAGGCCTCTAACTGGAAACCACAGCAGTAAACAAATAACACGGACAGGCACTGGGTGACGTCATAAACGTGCCACAGCTTCATGAGAAAGCACAATTTCAAGGAAGGCATTATTTTGGGGGATTGGGGGCAATTCCCCAAAATGTCAAATCTGGGTAACATGATGTCATGGACTACATGTCATGTTTGTACACATTAGCTCCTATATGACGGATGTTTACTGACAACAACAACTGGGGTTCTGAGAAAAGCCACGCTGCCACCAAGCGCTTACCAGAACTGGAGGAGGAGGGGTCAGAGGAAAACCTCTTAAATCTGGTGAGTCTCTCTCCATCTCCTCTGCTACACCCTTCGCTCGCTTATGCTTGTCCCTTTTTATGGCTGTGGTTACTGCATCATCTCCCCGGCAGAGCGCGGTTTTAGATTCCCCCCCTCCTTTCGTGTGCCCGAGTGCATACGCCTGGAGAGTCTTAAATTCGTACAGCAAAGCGTGTATTTATGAGTGAAGTCTTGGGGGATTTGATCCGGTAAATGCTGTCACCAGGCTAATTGCGGGCTAATTCAACCCTGCTGTTCTGCTCTCGTAAACCTGTTCACTACCTTCCATCGCAGACTTTGTCAAGCCGTCTTATACGTGCATGGCTTTGGGAAAAAAGTGCCAACACCCTTTAGCTTTTTAGAATGTGATCTCAAGTTACATTCAAACACTTTAATGCCTTTTATTGTGATTTTAAAACACAACAGAGCATGATTGAGAAGTAGGAGGAAAAAGAATAAAATTTTTAAAGAATAAATTAAACTTTTAAAAGTTTGGCTTGCATTTAGGCTTTGCAAATCTGTGGCTAGGCCTGTCACGATAAACGATAAATCAATTAATCGTATGATAAATTAAAACTATCAATGTCATTTTAATTATCGGGTTTATCGTCTCTTCCAGCCTTTTTCTCTTTCTGTTGATGACACTGAATGAAAAAAGGCTAAACTCCGGTTCTCTCCACTGACCCTCCCTTCCTCATGCGTTAGTATAAAGCTCAGCGCACAAGACACGATCTTAGAGTTGTCGGCCCATTTTCAAAACCTGAGAGACCACACATTGGTATAATCCTTGGTATAACGGTTCGTTCCTGCCGTGTGGTGTCCAACAATGGGCACAAAATAATGGCTACTAGTCCAGTTAACTAATTTTAAAACCAGGCATTAATCAATGCTTTACTGCAATCTACCGCCAATGCATGTGGCTAGTGTCAGTCCTAACTGAATGAAAATCATTATTTTATTTATGTCACGTTAACGAAGAACAGCTGAAAAGTTACCAGGTTTAATCAACTGCGGTAGCAATTTCGCTCCAACTCCTACCCTTGTCATTTCTATATTCTTTGCGCAAAATGTTGAATAAACATTAATGTTGTTTCCACATATCATCTCCAATGTCCGCTGGACTTCGGGTTGCACCGTGTCAGCTGTTTGGGATTCCAAAGCCCAGAGGAGAATCCCGCTTTCTGATTGGCTGCCTGTCACATTCAACAGGCTGTGCCCTGATTTGGATCGGAGCGGCAACGACGATCTACCGTAACACACCACACACTACAGGATGATCTGTTATGAAATCGCAAGCGACAATCTTTTGTCGATTGAAGATTGGAAAATCGGGGCAAAAAATCGTGTAGTGTGAACTATTGCATCAGGTAGTCGATGTGCCCATTTTCTCTATTTAAATCTAATTATTACTGAAGGGCAACATAATATACAGACTTCATAATCTTTTGGTTGAATGCAGTATTTATTTCCACTTTGGCTTTATGTTGTTTAGTTTTTTTTTTCCAAGTGAGTTTTTTGTTAATGGAGACTGAGAATCCATTTTATTTTTGTTTTTGGTTGTTTTGTTTATTTTGTTTATCAGTTCCAGTGTTAAATATTCTTTTGAAAATAAAGTGTATCTATCTTTGGCAGGAAATCGCATGCATTATTACGTCATTTCCATTAAATCAGTGTAAAAAGGTCTTCAAACAATATTATCGTTTATCGCAATAATTTTTGAGACAATTAATCGCTCAGCAAAATTTGTTATCATAACAGGTCTATCTGTGGCCTGTCACAGTTTCTCGGCTGTATTTATGTCTGAAATTTGACAGGTCAA